>NW_020884877.1:21728825-22009067 GCF_003945725.1 Corapipo altera
AAAAGAAAAGAAAAGAAAAGAAAAGAAAAGAAAAGAAAAGAAAAGAAAAGAAAAGAAAAGAAAAGAAAAGAAAAGAAAAGAAAAGAAAAGAAAAGAAAAGAAAAGAAAAGAAAAGAAAAGAAAAGAAAAGAAAAGAAAAGAAAAGAAAAGAAAAGAAAGAAAAAGAAAAAGTTTCCCACCTGGAATTTTATCACCAAATTATGGCATTTTACTGAGAGGAATGCCAAAGAAAAGGCCACCATTTGGACTCTAATGCAGTTTAGAGGTCTCTGAGGAAAATAACCTTGGTAATTAAGACATTAAGCTGAGTGTTCAGATTCCTAGGCTGAGCTTCTGTCACATTAGAAAGTTAATCTCTTACTGCTTGCATTCCCCTTCTAGAGAAAGGGAATCAAAAGTCCTTTGGTTGTGATCTAGTCCCTGGTGCAGAAATGGAAAACTGAGGGACTGGCATCAGTAATGCATCCACTTCATCGTTTTCTTATGGCAGTTTTTATAAAATATCTTTCACCTTCTATTCTCTGTCCAAGTATCCATCTCAAAAACTCTGTATTCCTGATCTGACATTGCTCATTACTGAGTTTTACCTTCTCAGCAGACTCCAGAGGCAGCAATAATGTAATCCATTCTGCATTAGGTAAGAACATCAGACATTCAGGCATTGGCTTTAATCAGCATGACAAGCTAACATTACAGAAGAATTTCCACTCTCGGAAGTAATATCATTGACTGAGTAGTGCTGCAACAAGTTGTGTGCCTATGTCTGTAGGTCTGGAGCTGGGATCTAAACCCGAGTCCAGCATTTTGAGGCAGGGAGAGGTTTGAAAGAGAACTCATTGTCTGTGCAATCTTGCACAGATGTAGCCTGGGATGCCTCACTGGTGTTGAGTAGGATTTTGCAGGTTTAGAGACAGTCTTTTAAAGGGGTGTGACAAGCCAATTTCGATTTTCCTGTCAAGTTGCTCCAAATCGTGATGTTAATGATATGAGATCAAGATTTTTTTCATTGTTTTATGTCCATGGAAGGTTTTTGGTGTCTATCATGTTTCATTATTTAATTTGTAAGAATTTATCTTAAGGATTTCAGTATTAAGCCTCGGGTCCATAGTTAGTATAAATACTGATCTATACATACTGGTTAATGTCTTGAAGTTGAAAGTCACAGCCTATCTTGCCCTGTATTTACACAGGTTGCTTCAGATCAAGACCTTGCACTGGCTGCCTGCCAGCACTATGCTTCCTTGTCTCCCAACTGAAGCCGAAAAAGTTGAAGATGCTCAGCAGTCCAGTCCAGGCCAGTGTTCTGCTCTATATTATTTCTGAAATATAAGCTAATTACTTTTAGAGCTGTCTCTTGCCAATATCTTGGTTTATATAAAGCATGTGGTGATAGCCAATGGCATATATGAGAAAGAGAGTTAGAGCTGTTACCTGGACCTAGGCAGGTTCATGATTTCACAGCTGAACTCACACAGTCACACTTTACTTTTACTCAGTTTTATGTTATATTTTCATGCAACCATCAATAGGTTTTCTGCCATAGAAGGCAATTCTTTATACCCCTAACAATCTCTAAAACATATCATCCATGAGATTAGGAAGTTGCTGAAGTAAATACAGACAGTCGTGTATGCTTTTTTCATGTGGCGGCTTTGCAGGTGAATGCTTTTTCTGGACAATTCAGACTAAGCTTCTAACAAGGGCACTTCATGCTTCATAACAGTGGGAGAAACCTTGTCTGACAGAGTTGTTGCATAAAAGATTTTGAGAGGAGATATGCATATTATTTTGGAAACTAAAAACTGTAGATTGTGCAGAGGGCTAGCAAATTGTCATAGTGTGACTGTAGGCATTCACTGTTGGCTGCTATTGAGGACAGATCCTTAGGTAAAAAGGTCCCTTAGTCTGAAGCAGTTTGTCCATTTATACCTGTGCTCTATCTTTTCAGTAGTAGATGTATCCTCTTGGAAATACTGTCTATAACCACAAACTGCTTTACTTTCACTGCACTGTAAAGACTCAGCAAGATGTGGTACTTTGTGTATGTGTCCATTCAAAGCACACTACATTTCAAAAGATCCCTAAATTTAAGGCAGTTTGATAATCAAGCCAGCTGAATTAACTTGATCAAAAGTGAAATAAAGGAGGATTCTATACAATGTTCTTTTCAGCAATCCTGCCTCCTACTGTGTATATTCAGCATAAGGAAGTCTGCTGGTCAAGTTATTGCACAAGCAATTTAAAGATTTATTTTAATCACATACTTTAGTGCTTACACACATACTTGTCCATGGCTAAAATCACATTTATAGTTAGCCCAGTGTCTGAGGTTGTTTGACCTGGAAGAAGGAGGCTCAGGGGGGACCTCATCACTCTACGTCTACCTGAAAGCATGTTGTAACCAGGTGGGGGACTGTCTCTTCTCCCAAGTAACAAGTGATAGGATATTAGGATATGACCTCAAGCTGCACCAGTGGAGGTTTAGATTGAAAATTAAGAAACTGTTATTCACTGATAGGATTGTCAAGCATTGGAATAAGCTGCTCGAGGAATGGCTAGAGTCACCATCCCTGAAGGTATTTAAAAGACTTGTAGTTGTGTCACTTAGGGACATGGTCTAGTGGTGAACTGGACAGTGCAGGGTTAAGGGTGTGACTCAATGATCCTAAAGGTCTTTTTCAGCCTAAACTATTCTATGATTCTATGAAAAGCTCAATATCTCCAGAGGAAAAAATGTTCCTTTTCTCTCATTTCTCCATATTATTTTCAAGCCTTTTGCATTAATACTTCTCTCCGGAGTGAAAACTACAAAGTTCTAGCATCAGCTTTGATGTAATATATCATAAACTGAGTCCATATTTCATGCAGAAAACCTCAGGGACTGATAGAACAACTCTGTGTCATTCTTTAATTTCCATGGATACAATATCCTGAGGTGTGCAGTAGGCCCACCAGATATTTAGAGCTGATTGCTTAACCTTTGAATCCAGACATCATGCTGGTACAAAATAGAAAGGCAGTAATTATCAGAATTAGAAAAAATAATAGGAATTTATTAATGAATCATCTTTCCCCTTAAGCTGTACTGTATCAAGAAATAATCATAATAATAATGAACAGTGTTATTATTGGACCACATTATGAACACCAGTGATTTTGTACCAAGCTTTTACTGTCAGGGGAATGGTTCATTAACCACAAAGAACACTTCACATTAGGGATTCAGTTTATCTGGCCAATTTAGACATTGTTTAAGTTATTTTTAATTAAAATTGGGATCCTGCATTTTGGAATGGTGTACTGGTTCAAAGGAATTATAATCACAATTACTACAATCAGGTTGTTAGTAAAGGTTTTTGTTCCAGATGAAAGTTGGCCACTGGTCAATCTGTTAAGCAGTCATTTTGGCCTACCCTGCAGCTTCAGTTCCAATTAGTGGGGTGGATGAGAAGAGGAAGAATAAGGCAAAACCTTTTCATAACATAGAAAGTTTTTTATTTGGCAAGGGGTAAATAAAGGAAATTCCCTGGAAAATGTGTTATAGACAGGGAAGGAAAAATTTTGTTGTAACTTTAATATCAAAAACTGATTACCTTTGATCAAGCCAGCTGTATGTCATGTTATTTATTGCAGTAAATATCCTTTTGGGATAAAATTGAAGCTGAGAAAAAAATCACTTTTATTGTTCATAATATTTCATCCTATTGCAGGATAATATAAAATTAATGAAAATGGTCTTTAGTCTGGAGAACAGCCCTAGCCTCCCAAGCACCAGGAAAGAAAGGCACCAGTGCGGTATCTTAAGAAGGATTCAGATTTAATCCCTGGTCAGTGTAAATGTAACATAATTTCATGGACTTCTTTGTCTCAACACCTCCTGAGGAACTGAAGTGTGGAGTTCGCACCATTTTAAGCCTCATTTAAAATGAGTAGCATGTATAATCCATGATTTAGGTACTGGTTCCTGTAACTAAACCAAACTGTACTTTAAGATCTACCATCAGTATGAGATACTTACTCTATTTCATTAAGATCAGGTATAAGTGAGCCTGGTGTGTGTTTACACTGTTTTCACTTACCTGGCAGCCAAACTGGGCTCAAAGTGCCAGCACTACTTTCAAGACGGATGCAGTCATGCAAAATCACTGCAAATGATGCAAATGAGCTGCAAATTATGTCTTGTGGTGGGAGCCCTGGAAGGATATAGGCCGTGTCTGCATGAACTGGGGACTCTGGCATGAGCAAAGACACTCAAACTATGTCCTTAGAAGCTGCAAAAAGTCAGATTAAAGAAAAACTTTAAAGAGATATAAAGAGTCAGACCTTCAGACTATAACAAACCGCATGTGGTTGGAGGGTAGAATGATGGCTACTATAAAATTAAAAAATTAGACATCAGAAAGGTACTTCAACATACCTAAATCTGTCATCCTTCTAAGCAATGCTGAAGTTCATGCTTCAGAAATTGGATACTTAAAATTAAGTACATGTTTCAATTTAAAGTGCTGAAGAGGAATAGGGCTTCAAACATAGGTTTTTGAGAGTGGGACACATGTTGTGGCAAACTTACCTTTGTAATTAGTCAGACAAAACTGTTGAGTTCATCATCTACAAAGCTGATTTACACCAAAGGTATCTAATTCGTTTTCTTCCTCTTGAGATTAATTGTGATAAATCTCTTCCAAATGTACTAAATAATGAAATGAAATTAAATGAAATGAAACATATTCTTCATGCCTAAATGGATAGTTTCTCACATCCTGATGGAATATTGAAGAATTACGATAGACAGAAATGGTTCAAATACACTTGTTAAGAAGTAATAACAAACAAGTAAAGAAAGACCGCAGGGATTCCACTAGGCTGGTTTCTCTTTGATTTCCTCATTTTAATTCACTTTATTTTCTTCACACTATTCCCTTTGCTTTCTTCACTAAAGAAGTAATTGAGATGTCTTTTGAAGATTCTTACTCCTGAAGTCATATTTTTTTCTAATTTATTTCATGTGTGTGTTCCTCCACAGGAAACAGCTGTGTCTTCTAAATTGAAGACTTTTTAGAAATCTTTGATGCCAAAATAAGGCATAGGGATGGGGGTGGTTGTGTAGGGGACATGTGAAGGACAGGAAATTCAGGTGGTTCTCATATTAACAAATGTATTAAACATGTATTAATGAAAGTATTAAAATACCTTTCCTTTTGGGGAAGGTGAGAGGGATAGCCTGTGATGCTGTTCCCCTCAGCCTCATTACTCCCAATGACTGATGCCTTGGATAACGGAACAGGGAAGTAAGTGCTCATCCCACCCTAACATATCACCATCTTATTTTAGTTTTAGTGTCCCAAATACCTTATCCACAAAAGTTAAACAGGATTTTTCCTTCCTTGGATATGTACTCTGACATTATAGTTTCTCCAGGTTATTTGTCTTCTTCATCAAGGTATCTAAAGTTAGAGGTGGTAAACTCTAAAGTTAGGGTGGTAGGACTTCAAACAACACATCTCTTGGCCCCTAATCATATATTCCTACCAGTAGTTTTCTCTGAGCTTTTCTGGAGTGTCCAGTTTGTCTTGGCATCTCCTTCTACCCAGTGTTCATCAAGTGCTCACTATCTGCAGTAATCTGTTAGTGGCCTTGAGATCAGACTCTGGTCTCCACATCTACAGATGCTTCTAATTCCCACTTTGTCTGCAAAACAGGTAGCAGATTTGCCTCTGCTATCAAAAAGAGAACTCTTCTGTCTTAAAAACACATGCCAAGCTCCCAAACTTTGGACATAAAAATTGAGACCTACATTTAACAGAAGAGATAATAAGAGAATAAGTTATATAACTTAGTAGTAAACAGTTATAGATAGTTATATGATGAAGACTCATGTAACCAAATTAAACCAAAAATTTAAAAATCATTACTGGGACCCCAGAACAGAAGAGACAGTAGCAGGAGATGGTGAAACACAAGCCAGAAGTCAAGAGAAGAAAGTCTTTCAGGAACATGAGGAAAAGATAGTAAAAAAAGAAACCAAGGTGTCAAAAAAGAATCAGATGTTCTGATTTCTTCAAAGTCTTTTGTGGCAATTTTTAAACTGGTATGATGAATGCCAATCAGATGTGGGCACTTAATTCAATTTGTCTTTCTTGAAAGGCCTCCGAATGCAAATCTATTCAAATTAAGAACCAGAAAAAGAGGCAGTGGGAGCTGGAGGAAGAAACACAAAAGCTTAAAAAGGTTGATATTTCTTTTCATTTTTCTATATGATGAATTGAATTTCTGTTAGTAATTAGGTACTTTTTCAGATGCTTATTTAATGTTATGCAGGGGAGAGGCAGTAGGTGTGGGCAAGTTAGGTGAGTCATGCCTTGCTTGAGGGAACCTGCTGTGATGTTCATAATGCACTGAATCAAGTTCAGAAATATGAAAGTTTCTCTTCCTCTTTTACTTACACCTTTTGTTTCCTCATGCCTGACAAATGTACAGATTCATGAAAGCTTCTTAATACTTATTTTTGACATTGATAATTGAGTCTGAATATAAGTCTAATGATAAGATGATAAATTTTTCCTACTTTTTACTTAAATACAGTAAAAATTTATTGTCTTATTTAGAGCTGCCTGGTGTAAGAACTCTCTGCAGAGAACTAGGAGCTTGGCCACCTCTCCGAGTGGCAGTCCATACTGGCTGTACTATATGTTGTAACAGTCTCCAGATTTAAAGATTTGAGGCAGTTGTCTGGCTGTTTCTGTACTGGAACATCCCTTTCTGGTGATCCGAATAAAACCCAGGCTGTTTGAGATTTAAATCAGGGGTGCATGTAACAGCACATTGCTCTGTCATTATAAGGTTGAAAGTTGTCTGAAGACATTGCCATCTGGATTGTAGAAAATAGGAAATTTTGATGTTTGAGGGAAAAAACCTTTGGCAGACTTATGGAAGAGGTATGATTTGTTTCCCTTCCTTCATTATAATAATGTGTAAGCAGATTCAAATGTAATTTGTGAAATTCAAATTGAAGGCACTTAAGTGAGGGGGAAAGAGAGGGTTGGTGACAGAATTGAAAGACCTCTCTTTTTTGAGACCCTTTTGGGAAACTCTTGTGAAATAAGACATCATTCAAATTTAAAAAAAAGCTTCAGTCTGGAATGTGTTATGGGGGCACCACTAGGCCTTAAAGTTCATTCTTCCTTATTTGTTTTATTTCTCTGTGAGCCAGTTGTCCATGCAAAATATGACAGTTAATTGCATCTCTCTGTTTCCCTCTGACAAATAAAGCGCAAGTAATGCCAGCAAGGATTAAACTGTTTGCTTTTGGTTTACAAGGAATTAAAGCATGTGTGCAGTAAATTTTCCTGTAAAGGTCTTTCCTAAAGCTGTAGACTGGGGAAACAATATTAGTGGCTAACTCTGTGGACGCAGAGCTTGGTTCAACAACCTTTAAACAAATGTCCAATATGTTTTTCCCTCCAGATGGGTTTTACTTAATGTGTGTTTACATGGGCTTCAGCAAGCTGATGTAGGCACTCTACCCATGTGCCCTGCCAGCCAAACTCCTTCACATCCATGGTCAATCCAACACCCCCGAGTGGGCTCATTAGCCAAGTTCAGTGGTGCACTAGCCGCAGTTTACTCTGTCTTCAGGTCAGAAGGAAACAGAACCTGTTTCAACCTGCCCTGCCCTGAGTGCAAGCAGGACAGAGTCTAACCAGGTACTGGGAGCCTCTTCATGAAAGCAAAGGAGGTTCAGTTCCAGCTCAAGGCTGGTCTGAAAATGCTACAGTGGACTTTTCTGCCCTATGTGGGGTCCCCAGAAGGAACATCCCCAGAGAAAGGGGGAGTAGAGGTGTTGGGGGGAACTCAGAAAAAATCGCAAGCTTGACAGCTCAGAAATTATCAAAAATTGTATTTCAGTGGCAGTGATCAGAAAGAGGGATGAAAGAGAATCGAGAAAGTCAGGTATGTGGTGGGTTATCTAAATAAAATGCTTGAGCTGTATGTGGGGTAGTACTCTGCATAAACCTACATTCCACCTCTATGGGATTAACCACAGAAGAGCCACATGAAGGTAGCAACATAAAGTAAGATTGCTAATGCTTTAGTTTTCCTACGGAAAACCGAGAATCAGTGCCAAAAAATATTACCTGTATTTTACTGAAGAAAAATCCAGAAAGGATACACGAATCAGGTGTAGCTTTTCTATCCATAGATATCTGAAATAAGAGAAAATACACCAAGCAAAATATTATTGTATGCTTGTTCTTTTCTAGCACCCATTTTGAAAATAAAGAGTAGTCTTTAGCCTTAGACAGTTGTCAATAACTGTTATCAAAAACTTGAATAATGAAAAAAAAAAAGAGATAAAGAGATTCTGGAGCATATTTGTTTAATATGCACAGAGACTGAGAGACCCAGCAACAGACTGAAAGGAAAAAGCACTGCAGGTGTAATATTTAATGGAGTGTTAATTGTATACTGGCTAAAAATAAATAGGCAACACAGAGGTTGTTTTTGGGTGAGGGGTTGATTTCAAGTGCTAAGTTCTACAATTAGAATTAAAAATTATGAGCTCACTTGTCTGGGCCATGGCTTGTTTTAGGAGTTAGGTGAAATTCTCTGTGCAAACTCTTATCAAACGCATGCTGAAGAGGATAAGAAGGCCCAGGCTGTGGTTTCTGGCAGTTTAGCTGTTATTTACTCTAGTGTTTATGAATATGAACCACCTCTGAATCTCTAAACCTCATATCTTATATTCAACATGAATTGAACTTCTGTTTAATGATGAATTGGATTATTTCAAGAAAAAAGGCAAAAGCACTTTGAATTAATTAAATAATTAGTTTATTAGCACTTCAGTTGTTAACATTAATCCCTGTCCTAATGACAATCAATAAATAGGAAATTCTTTTTAGTGTTAGGAAAGAGCTTTCATGGAATCACAGAATGCTTGGGGTTGAAAGGGACCTCTGGAGATCAGCTGGTCCAGCCCCCAATCTGTGTTGAAATACAAACTATGAGACTCAAATCTGAGGATCACCATCCAGTATTTTCTATCTCAACTTGTGTTTCAGGTTTAGATCTGAGAAAACTACACTAAATTAAGCCCTTAATTAATATTGTTATTAAGGGTATGATTCTCAAGAAAAGTACTCATCATTTTTGAAGTTACTCATTTAAATCAGTAATGTCATTCTTTGGTTAAGGTAAGGGACTCTGAGGACTAGGTCTTAAAATTGTGTTGTTTGTTATTAATGTTGTTGCTGTTACTATTTAAAGATACACAAGTATAATGCAAGCACGGGTTATATTTCTATGAGAAGACATTTGGATATATTTGTGTTTTTATCTAGAAAGTAGTGCCAGATTACCTGTGTCAGCTTATTAACAGACCTACAGTAGGTATGTGCAGCGTCCTGTTGTTGCTGTGGGAATACAGTTCTGCTTTCGGGATCTTCTATTTTCTCATCTGCTAAAGCATCAGGGTGTTAATGCTGAATATCACTTATGAAATACCATCCTGTAAGCACAAAAGAGTAAGTACTTTCAATTGTTTGCACTTGAACATGTCCCTTCTCCACAATTTAAGTGAAGCTGATAAAATAGAGTGGAATGGCCTCTGTTAGAAACACAGCCCACTGAAAAGGTCAGAAACTTAACAGCAGATTTCTATAATTCACAGGAGGCACAAGACACTAAAAGTTACTGCCTCATTCATGTAACAAAGATTGTGTCAAGAAAATGAAATAGTACAATATTTATCTATTCTCATGAAGGCTTTCATCAAAAGATGAGGAAATAGCTATAAAGAAGATCATTCATCAAAAGCTAGGGAGAGTTTTTAGCTGTACAATCTACCACAGAAGTATCAGGTTGCTACATTTTTGAAAGCAGAGCAACAAAACACATCTAAATCATGAAGGATTTAAAGGACCAGAACACTTCTTTATTAGCTTTCACAGAACTCTAGGGCCCCACTGTGTAAAGCACTGGAGAAACTAGTATCTGCAAATCCCCCCTTCTTCAGGAACGGTGTTCCAGTTTGGGCTGACACCCAGCAGGGAAGAAATGATGTACCATTTTACGCTGGGCATCTGGCAAATATGACTTGCCCCCTCACTTGGACCACAGTGGATCTAACCAGTTGCAGCCCCCACACATCTTGGTTTGCTCTGGAAGGATGCCAAGGGAGAGGGACAGGTTGGGAATAATACATCTATCCTCACCTGGATGACCAGATTGTCAGTCTCTTCCTTAAAGCCCTACCAAGAAGTGGTAGCTCAGTATGATGGGCATCGCTTTCAACCTCTGAACAAGGCAAGGAGGTCTCTTAACAAAGGGGTAGTTTGGGAAGGCAAGCTACCTTAGTTTCAGTGGGATAACTATACTACCTCAGAAAGGAAAGAAACTTCTTGCCTTTAAATTCACTGACATGCACCAATTTGCATTTTCCATGTAAATCCCTTCCTAGAAGCCACCTGCCACTGCTGCTTCCTCTCACCCTTATGACGCTTTTCAGCTAATTTGCATCAAGCAAATTACAAATCTCACTGAAGGGATGACTGGGCATTTTTTTCAGGGTCAGAGCCCAAAATATGTTTGGCTTGCCTGCCCGTGGGAGCACACGGCTCATATGATGGCAGCGCAACACTTCTAGCAACCTATGGGTGACTCTCACTAACTGTGTATGGCTCAAAGAATGACAGTAACTTTCTATCTATGTATCAGACTTTCTTGCTATATAAAAATATTTGGGAAACTGTGTGTAACTAGTTGTCCCATTACCCAGATACCAGTCATAAGGCATAGTGACTTAGTGTTGAGCAAATTCAAAGGTATAGAAAAGCTCACAGCACTTATTTGCTGAAATCTTCCTTTTAACTTCAAGTTTGAGAGCTTCTTGAGGATGTCAGAATTTTATGAGCCTTATTCTGACTTGTTTTTACAATAAAGAAATTGGCTATGACTCTACCAGGCAGGCCCAGACTTGATGTAAGATGGCCAAGGATTGCTTAGAACGGAGAGAGTGGTTTGATACCTTCAGCAATGCCCTTCACTGCACCCTTCAGGATATAATAAAGAGAATCCAGAGACTTCACAACTTCAGAGTCAATAGTTTTTCCTAAAATCCTTGCAGGTTGTTTATTGACTTAATTCTAATGTCAGTAAGGTTCATATCATGAAATTAGATTTATTAACCCTTCTGTATGGAATCCTCTGTGTTTTAAAATGCTTTCAAACAGGTTCTTATTGTCAATTGTGTTATTTCAGTTGTTTTTTTCTGATATATGTTAGTTTGTATCCATTTTTTCCCAGTGTACAATAACCTTGTTAATTGGTAATGCATAGTGCATAAAGCAAAAGTGGTTTCATTTATGAAAAAGACAATCTATCATGGCTTTTTTAATAGCTTTTGTTATTTATATCTTGAAATATTATCCATTAATCATTTGTGAGCTATTAATGCTACATTTGTATCCATTAAAACACTGAGCTGAAAAACCACGAAGACACCATGTGAAAAAAATGCTTATTATGTTGGATGAGATCCAAAAATAAGGCAATATTATGGTATCTATATAAAAAAGAGGTATTCTCATGACTAATTCATTTATACAAAGTTATAGATAAGAATATAATGTGTGCTACGTACAAATAAAAATAAAGGTATCATTTTAGGCAAATTTATTTAAAATTAATTTAAATGTTTATATCAAAAATACAAATTGGTTCAAATACTGCTTTCATATTTATGTTTGTATATCTCATATATTGTATTATTTTATAGATATGAATTGAAAAGAATTTCTATTCTTTCTTTATAGTTATTGTACATATTGAATGCCATATATATGTTCCTGATTTGCTAAGGTTATTCAGCATTCAGATTATAATACAATCAAAAATATCTTAACAAACTTAAATTAAAACATGATTTTCAATAAAATGTGTTTATATCATAAAGAATGGGGTGGTTTTCCAAAAAATAAATGTTGCCATTTTTATTTACAGGTTATTTTAACATTTCTGAGAGGGTTTTCCTGCATTTCTGAATGAAAAATTTCTGATTTTTATGCTTCATGTGGTAAAAGATTTTTTTTCCTGAACAGTTACAGTAGCGTGGAAGAGCAAATTGAAGTTGAGCTGAACGATTCTTAGATTAACTGATTTGTCAAAAGGTTTTGTATCTTATTATTTCCACAGATCAATAGTCCACACACTACAATACACAAAGCTTCCCTTTAGGATTTTAAACCTGCCCACATCTTCTAATCATAAATTTCTTCCCAGAATAAGTATTTGTCTGCATCTTGCATGGCAGTCCATTGTGACGAAAAAGGAAGTCCCTCAAAGAGCATAATGAAAGATTAATATTACAAGTGGGAGTAAAAATTGCAGTTGTAGAACTTGTTCTTTGCCAGCCTATAAGATAAAAATACTAACAAGTAGAAACAAAATCGTGTTTTCTTGTTGATGGAAGTATCTAACCCACTACTGACATATTGTCACTGATATTTTTCTTTTATCTCAATTTCAGTATCATCTGCCCATTACATAAGAGAGATTTATGTTCCACTTTTTAATCAAAATTTCTAAACGAAAGGTAATCAGATATAAAATACAAATTACTGGTGATCCATAACATACCACAGGATGGCCCACCTAACAGTTGAATATTTAAAAACCAAAACGCTTGCATGTTTCCATATACCTAAATAAGGGAGTAAAGGTGAGATGAAACAGAAAAGTTAGTGGTAGTGGCAGCCTAAGGTGGACTGTAGAGTTTAATTTACTCCCCTTTTATTACATTTTTTTTTGCTAAGATTAGATTGGAAGACTCTTTCATTAAAAAAAAAAACCAAAAAATAAACAGAAAAACCAAACCAAACCCACCCTATTCTAAAAGATAACAAATGACAAAAACAAGCTGAGAGATACAAAAATTTCAGCCATGTACATGCTTCAAAGACTCCCTTTTAAAAATGTATAAAAAGACATGAAATAAAAGCTGCACAGATAATTCAAAAGGTCTGAAATCTAACATCATGTGAAATTTCACAGTGGAAAGCCATTTTCATTATAACTTATACCTACACTGATAAAATCAGTGAAAACCTTGCCCTCAAATTAAAAGAAGGAGGCATACCTTGTATTTTACAATATACCCTGAATTACAGCTTGCTTGTATCTATCATATTATAAATAATGTTTTTCTTCTACTAAGAACTAAAAATAGACATGCTGTATTACATGAATAAGACAATAAATTTTTAGCTGCAGCAATTATTAATACCTTCTACCAAACTTTTCATCCTCAAAGTAAGTTACCAATTAATCCTTATAAGCAAAGCTATTTGAAGAATCTGTTTTAAATAAATTATCTGAAAGTGCATTATCACCTTTTTTTCCAAGAATTTCTTGCCATATTTCCTAATGTAGGGAAAGGGAATGTGATTCATATGTATAGTTCAAATCGTGTCCATTCTTAATGAGGTCTGACTCATAACATAGGATTAGTTTTTCTTCCAGATGACCATTAGGAATCGTCGCTGACTTATGTGATCTTTGGAAAACATCCCTAATTGTTGGTCTAGTTGCCAAGTGTATGAACAGAAATTAGTATTTGTCTAGTACTGTCACATTTGAAAGCTGATACTGTTTACATTCTAAAGCAGAGACATTAAGGCTGAAAGTATTGACAGATTACCCAGATATTCAGAGGAATGTTATCTTTGGTCCTGCATCTCTGACTAACATGATTGTCAGTTTAGCTGACATAAAAGGGACTTTGTCATCATCAAATAAATTTGTTTCACTATATTGATACTTCTTAACATGATGTTCTTTTCTCTGTGAAATTGTGAGAGTTACGTTAAATTAGGAAGCGTCTGGCCCTGAACCTTCAGACTGTAAATCTGTCGCCTAATTGATCATGACCGCATTACATCTTTTTCAATATGATTTTCTTTGTCTACGTGAGGTTATAACAGCTGCTTAAAGGATATTAATGTGCTAGCAAACATGATTTAAATCATTTTTGTTCCCTTAGTCTGGAGAAGAACAGTGGGATCAATAAAAGCAGTTGTCTTTTTAGTATTGCCACTTAGCTGTTATGATTTGATAATTCATCCATCAGATTTTGTACCAGGAACTAAGGATGAATAAATCCTTTTAGGTGAAATATTTCCAACTGACTGTTTATTCACCCAAAAGAGAACTTCAATGAAGAATACTCAGGGAATGACAAAAGTTTAAAAGAAATGCTTACCTAGTTCATTCTCAAAGTGTATTTTGAGAGTAAGAATATATATATAAATATATTTTAAAATAATTTCCCATGTATTGTGAAGTATTTTACTTTGTTTTTTCTTTTCAGTTCTTTGCTCCCCCACAAAACCTAGTCAAATCTAGTGATGTGCACACCATCCACACAGGGTGATTCCTTAGCCCTTGTGCTCCCGTGCTGTAGATGTGATGTGACAGCTCTGGTGTGACGATGTGAGGTCCCCAGCTTTGGTCCATCCCCTACCTTCACTCTTAGAGGCGGACAGTGGGCAGATAGAAGCTGCTATCTGAAAGCATGAGCTGGAAGAGCTTGTGCCCATGTTTGGGAAAGGTAATGTGCTGCCTCAGGTACAGAACTGGGGTGTGTTCAGGGTCCCTGTCTTGTCTGCAGGCTGTTCCTTTGCCAAGAATAGAGGTTACTTACAATAATAAATAATTGTTGTCTGCAGGCTGGAGACAACATCATCATAAATATTCTCTATTCTAGGCAGTTTGCACTTTTGGTTCCTGTTAGTAGCTCCTTTCTTTACTTTGATACCTCTTTATCCCTCTGCTTCCCAAACTAGCTATGCAATAGCAGTAGGGCTGAAAAAGACTGCAGAGGGTAAGGAGAATGGGAACCCCTGCTGCAGATATTGGTCTGATGCATTTTATTAGATCTGCTTCCTGAAGGGAAAGCCAGATTAAAAAAGCATAGAATGGATTTTTGCTCTCCACTGTAATAATGCTGCTAGTACAAAAGGTCAGTTTTGGATGGCTTTCTATTTTTTTATATCAAGAAACACCTATGCTTGAATTCGACTTCTCAGGAAACAAGTAAGTAACTTGGACAAAAATGTGCTTCAGTCATAGATAATGGTTCTCTCTTCTAAGAACTGAATTCACAGTCCACCAAAAAAAAGAGTAGGGATAAGGTGGGCATTCCAGCATAGCTTGGTGGTTCCTTATATCACGTTTAAAAGCAAAAGGAAGACTTGGTAAACGCTTGCTTGTCTGATAACAAATATGTACTGAAACACCTAATTTAGGGCCAAACATTTCTTACCTTACCTTTCTCCCAGTTTACCCCTTTCTGAACCCATGAATCCAAGGCTAGACATGGGTTAAATGTTGTTGTAGGAGCGACAGTTCTGCCTATTGAAGGTCTTTGGGAGGGTAACTACACTCCTGTCCCATGTTTGTGAGGTTTGGCAGGGTCATAGGTGCCACTGCAGTACAGACTGGGGGTGGAAAAGATCAGGATCACTGTGTTAGCTGTCACATGCCTTGTCATTTATGAAAAGGACTGCAAGGAAAGTGACAACAGCCCAAGCTTCCAGAAAAGGCTTAAGTCAGTGCTGGATACAGATTTTTACTTGTTGATGACAAAATCATACGTGGTTCTGCTCTAAAGAACAGGACCTTGTAACTGCTGGTCGTGGAAAACATTTCCATTTCAAAATGGCTTGTTACTACCAAAAAAAAAAACAAAACCAAAACAAAAAAAATCCAAACCAACCAAACAAAAAACCAAACAAAAGAAAACAAAGCAAAGCTCAAAAAAAAGACAAAAAAAATCCCCAAACAAAACAAATTAAAAAAACCCAACCAAACAAACAAAAAACCCAGACCAGTGTTAAAAAACACTGAAAAAATGCTCATAAATAAAAGAAGAGGCCCAGAAATATTTTTGAAACATTTGCAAACCGTTTTTCCTGAGTGTAGTCTCTGCTGGCCAGCTGCACAATAACATCTGTCGACAAACCACCCTCTGATCACTCATTCAACCATCAATTAGACCCATAGCCCATACTGTCAAGGTGTCCCTGCCCTCTGAATGAGTCAACAAGAGCAAATCCAGTGTCATCTCCCCTTTGTGAGGCTTACATTGCCCCATCGGATCCTGGTAAATGAGTTTTTGATTGTCTGAAAAACAACCTGCAAGACAAGCAGGCTTTCTGGACAAAAAGTCATAGATATGTAATTATAATGCAAGTTAATCCTCTCCTTATCATACAAAATGAAGTGTATTTTTGAAACACTGTATCCATGTTCTGAAGACTATTGTGTTTAGCTGATAAAAAACAAATCTCCTAGGGAAACCCCGTATCTTTGACTTAAGATACATAATCAATAACCTTGCAAGGCATTCAGGCTACATATTCACTAAGGAGCTGCTTTAATCAAACACATCCATGTCTCTTTTAGGATAAATCCCTGTTGTCAGCTACACTATAACAGTATTTTCAGCTCTTGTTTTCATAACGTAAGTCCTACATGACAGTTCTGTGTCATCTGACAACCCTAATCCATCTCAAGGTTAGAATCTATTTTGTATTTCAAATCTCCCAAATCTCTGACCACTTAGTTTAAGTAGGATTAACATAAGCACCAGAAACCACAGAGAAGCAATGAAAGCCAAAATTATGCTTTGATCTACTCAAATAGACATTTGCTGAACTCCAACAATACAACAAGCAGCAGAGTAGAGCAGAAAAGGAGAGCACAAGCCTCAGAGCAAAACTTTGTGATGGATGTACACTGGTAGGAAATTGCAAGACACATTGTGTGCTTCATTAAAATGTTTTACTGAGAAAGTTAGGAGAAAAATACCAAAACTGTTCTTATCAATTTAGCAGAAGCAGGTTTTGTTTCAACACAATCATTAATTCACTGAACAAACTAAAATCACATAGGAAATGTTCTTAATGATACTGGAATTTAAATCAAAGGTATTCCTGGCCCTATATATGAATTAACATGCATCTGAATGAGAAGTATTTGTCTGATTGTAAGTGGAGAGATTACCTTTAGCAATTACTACCAGCTCAGTTGACAGAGTTGGGTAAGCTGTGTCTGCTGCGTACCAAACCCTGATCCCACATTTTTGTTGCAGGGTTGTTTTAAGTTTAATTAATGAAATTATCTAATGGAATTCCTCAATTTCATTTTCTGTTTCCTGGAATTAGAATTTATTTTATAGTACATCTTTTGTGGTTCTGTGCTTACGTGGGTACAGTGCAAAAGGAGCTTTGTTCACTGATTACCTAAGAAAGTAGATTAGGTATCTTTTTACCGTTTTTCATGAAAGAAATGTAAAAAGAAACAAATATCTTAAATACTAAAATAAGATTTAAAATTATTTTTAAAATCATGATTTATTCCTTTTCAGCGGTACATTTGTATGATCAATGTTTAATAATTATTTACATTTGCATTTTTTTCTTTAGCTGTCTGATTTTTAATTAGAAACCTTCCGCTGAAGAAGGATGCTGATATTAATCTCATATTTAAAACCACAGTGTGAGTGTTGTACATATTCTGAATATGAGCTTTTGCAAAGCATCTTACAACACACTGTCTTGTTGCCTGATGCTAGAACAGTGAGCATATTTTAGTTCTGAAAAACTGGGGGTTTGCATTCATTATTCTTTTGTATGTTTTTTACACCTTCAGAATAATGGTGTCATATTTCCTATTCCCTGAACTAACTAATGCTCTTCACATTTTTATTCTGTTTTGGGTTTGATTTCATTTTTGGAGATTTTCTTTGTTGCTGCATTAATGTGGAGTGTTCTGACTTCTGAGTTTCAAATAAGATTAATGAGAGAAAATACAAATTTTTTGAATAAATACAGATCCATAAAAAAAGAAAAATAGGAGAAACTCTCTCCTTTCCGGTCCTGTCCTGTCCTGTCCTGTCCTGTCCTGTCCTGTCCTGTCCTCTCCTCTCCTCTCCTCTCCTCTCCTCTCGAGCAAAGCTTGACATTGCTCCTGATCAGTTTTGGGCATGGGTAGTGAAGTTGGACAATGGCAGAAATGATGGGGTGGTACGCTCAGATGAGTATAGGGACACAAGTAAAAGATGTAGTATAGAAATTGCAAACACTGAAGTCTTGAGGTTTCTGCAGTTGGCATTGAAAGGGCCATGTCTACTTTGTCTTTCACAGATAGATGTCCTTCAGTGTTGCTGGGCTTAAGTGGCTAAACTTGAGCCACATCCATGCGAAGCACTCTGTTCAGCTCAAAAATGCTTCATTTAAGAGACGAGCCATACCATTTATGACCCACGGAACAGTTTCAGGTCTACCTGCAGAAGACCTTGTGGATAGAGCAGGGAAGGAGCTCCTTGGAATTATTCAGCAAACCCATTGGATTGCATTGATTCATGTCTGAATTGCTGGCTTCTGTCCTAAGGCAATATAGGTAGGCAGAAGATGCTTTTCCATCTGTGCTATTAAGGGACAGTGGCAGCGTTCAATGTATCTCTGAAGGGACATTAAATCCTTGACAGTCTGTCACACCTGAGTCAGGAGTGGGTCTCAAGACAGCTGAATCCTTCTGGCGGCCAGTTCCCATCTGTTCGTGTTCAAATATGATAGATCACCTGCAACCAGGTCACCAGCAAGGGCTTGTCTGGGGATGTAAGGGGGCAGCAAGGATGCCCTATTTTCAAGTGTCTTCTGAAACAGCTGTGTGACACATCATTGCCGGCAGCCTGGGTGCCACCAGTGCAGTCAACAGCACTTGAGGGAGCTACACCCTCTTCCCTTGTTGTAGGAGCCCAAACCCAGCTTTCAGCAAAGGAAAACAAGGGCTGACAAAAACCTTGTGATCTGAAGGAGCTGGACCGTTCTAACAAGACCTGTTAAAGTTCTACCTTATGGATTAAGCCTGGCTCCAGCAGAAATCAAAAAAGACTCTTGAGATGATTGTATTAGACCATGTCTAAACCCCTGCAGTCCTTCTATCCCCCATGTAATCCTACTAGAAGAAAAATTAACTATTTGGAAATTGCCGTAAAAACTTGTGTAATTCCCTAATTAACATAGCTCGTCCCCTTCATTAACATGTCCAACCTCAGATACCTTCTCGTGTTCAATAAACTATTCCAGTTCCCCCATACAGGGATCGTGTCTAGCTTTTATTTTTCAGACCATCACTCCTTGTGTTAGGCTATTGCATGTGCAGCAAACTGCATGTCATGAGACAGCAATCCTGTCTTTTTCTGGTATTCCTGGTCTTTTCAACATGCTACCAGGCTGCAGAGAGCCACACCGAAGGCTGTCCTAGAAGCCAGTGTCCCTCTTGCTGTGGAACTGGATCTGTCTGCTTTACCCTGAGACTCAGTAGCCTTCCACAGTTGTCTGTTCTGGTGAAATTATCATCCTAACCTCAATAAAGCAGTTCATTGTTTTCAGTGTTGTAATTTCATGGGAATGCTTATAAAGAGGACAAGATAAGAAACTGTGTGGGATGATGGGATTCTGCAATACAATAAAAAGGGATTATTTTTCTTAATAAAAAGGGCTTTTCTGAGACTTGCAAGCCCAATGCACTCAGTTTTCCTTTTAGTACTGAAAATCCACTTTTTCTAAGGCTCATATGCAGTAAAATGCTCAACTGAGTCTCCCTATGCCTTTTCCTCTCAAAAAAATCTGGTAATGTGTCCTACAATATGATGTTATAGGAAAATCGCCTTTGTTCTGCAGCTCTTAGCTGACTTCTAGGGGTGAAAGCTAGTTCAACTCAGACCTGGTGTAATTTTGAAACAAGAAGAAACTCCTCCAAGTGCCATGTCAAAAACAAACCATCATTATTTTTATATAGCTTGTAGATCTTCTCAGGGAAAAAAAGTCTGAGTAGTGGAGTTTGGGTCCATCAAATATTCCCTTTCGCTCAAAAAGCTGTTTTTAAATCGACCTGTTTCATACTTGGGATAAATCTGAGCATTTTAAAAGGAAGTAGCATCTGCTGAAGTCTTGTTTTGCTTTGTGCATGCTAGGAATTCAAATGTGGGGTTTACACACCAGAAAAAAAGGATCCTAATGCCTTTCCCAGACTTTCCTACTGGACAATTTTTCTTTGTGTAACTAATTTAATACTTAGTGTGAGAAAAAGAGGGAGAAAGATGGTGATCTTATGATTTTCTATGTAATTGTAATTTGGGGTTAGGGTTGCAGGAATGCTACTCATTAAATTTTAATTAATAAAATTCAAGATAATATAGATCCAACATCTCTCATTTATTTTGGTGCAGAGCTGGACTAATAAAGTGAAATAACTTATGCCAGTGTAGCACTTCATGTCATGTTAAGAAGGATGCATCCTGTACAATACAGTCTGGAGAAACAGAAAAAAAGTCTCCAAAAACAGACAGGAAGAAAACATCTTCTGTGCCTATTTTCGCTTTCCACTGTATGTTGTTTATACATTAATCTGTGTGGTTTTCTGTTCAGTCTAGCCAATATGTCTGAATCTCTCAACAAAACTTGGTTTTGCAGCTAATCTACTAATTTAATGAAGTAGATGGAAATGCATACTACAAATTCCTCTCTTTCTTCACTAAGGGAGAAGAAAATGCAATAAGTAGCATCTGAGCTGAATGAAAACTGCTTACTTATGGATGCTGCATGAAGTAAAGAGTTCACATCACCCACCTTAGACTGCTACTATAAAATCAGTAGACTTCTAGCCAGTCAAAGATCTTTCACAAAGGCAAAACAAACAGGAACCTGACTCAGGTTCTGTGAATCATCATTTAAAAAACAAAGAGAGATCTACTGACCCTCCAAGAGCCTTATTTCCTAGATGGAACCTAGACTTACTAGTCTAAAAGTTAGGCAGTGTGAACATTCTTGAATATTCTATCAGCTTTATATATCCAGCCTTCAAGCTGTAATCAATTTTTCTTTCATTCATTCTATTTTTACTGTTCTGCTGACATTACAGAAGCACCAACCTGGAGTGCATCCAATAGCCATAGCTTCATATGGATGATAAAAACTGACCCACAGCCAACAGAAAATGGAGCGATAGAAAGGAATCTTTTTTATATGGGCCTTGAGAAACCCATTTTCCTCTACCTTTCAGGCAAGTGCAAAATGGGCTTCGATCAATCATCTCTGTCATGGTACCTCATGTCAGTGATCCCTCTTTCCATTTCATAGAGTAAAAATCTTCCCATATTTACTTTCAAAGTCTATGCTTGATGTTTCTTTATTCTTTTTATGCATGAATAATCTATGAAGCTATGGATGCCCTGCACTTACACACTTCCATTAATGCTGACCTTGACATCCAACATGTACTTTCTTCGTTTCATGGGAGGAGTTCCCCAGATCAATCCAGTATCTTTGCTTGGGGCATATTCACTCTTTATAAACCTTTAAATCTTCTCCAAAGCTGTACTTATTCTGCATTTGAAGCCCACTTAACATTAACTAAGTATCTATTTTTCTGTGACTTACCATAACAGTTTTACCATCACATTTCAGCTGTTCCTTTTCTCAAGACACTCATTCTATATGGGGCACACAGCAGCTTTTTCTTAGGTGTAAAAAGTCTTT
Organism: Corapipo altera; assembly: GCF_003945725.1. NCBI lineage: Eukaryota > Metazoa > Chordata > Aves > Passeriformes > Pipridae > Corapipo > Corapipo altera. Next base: position 21,750,428 of record NW_020884877.1, read on the forward strand.
TAAAAGGTCCTGGACCACAAGTTGGGTACATTAGACATGTTTTTCTTTTGTATAGCTTGAAGGTAGCTATGGGAATTTTAAAAAATATAGGAAACAAAGATCTGATTTTGTTTGGTCAGTCAACAGCTTTCTGCTTAAAGTGTGCCTAAGGACAACCTGTATCTGTATTCCCTAAAGACTGTCCAAGGAGATAACCCAGTTGGACTGGACACAATCCAAAAGTACTCTAAAGTCAGCAGAAAGTCTCTCCTTGACTTGTTTAAAAGCAAACTTTCACCCAGAGGGAGAGAGAGCAGGTATTAGAATGCTTCACATTTCTTCATTCTGAACTAGCTGGGCTGGAGATACAGAGAGGACAGACAAAACCCATTAAGTGTATTGAGGAAGATTCATGGTGTTTAGATTCTTTCTACCCATTATCATGCTGGCAGTTTCAAAAAGGTGTCAATTTTCTGTGTCAAAATATAGGACTAAAACTAGAAATCCTCTTTTGGATTCATGAGAACAGAAACTATTTATTTGTGATTCATGATGAAAATATACCTTATATATGAGTATAAAAGTAGGCAGTTTTGTGTTGCATATAAAATAGCCTCATAAATATATCTTACATTGAATTGCTCATACTCTTCATGCTTTATATGCAGGATAAGCCCTGGGTTTGAAGTGTGTTTATTATTTAAAGGCTTGTTTTGATGTATCAAGGTCTCTCTCACTCCTACTGATAATCCTTTCCTTTGAAGGTTCACTACCTGATTGAAATGAGAATTTCCATCTACTGCATCAAACAAGCAATGATCTCTCCTGAAAGGTTCTGTATTTAATGTTACCATGTGTGATGGGAGTAGAGAAGGAGGGGATTTTTTTTCTTTCATAATCTCCTTGGTCATCTTGTTATGTGTAATAGTGTTGAACCTGCTATACTACAGATGGCACAACTAACCTAGCCTTGTTGTTTCTCCAATAAATAGAATTCAAACCCAGGTATTAAATGAGCTGTAAGCTAAAAACAGAATGAGAAGTCCAGAGGGGGAGACAATGCACCCAGTAAGGTCAAATACCCTTGTCTCATCCATAGCTATAGTTCTTCACTATGCAAACTTTGAACCATGAGAGAACACAAGAAATTGCAAACATGAAAACACATTCTGTATATTGCAATATTTGCAGATTATAATTTTTCCAGTATTGCCTCCTACACCCAGATGCTTTCCTGGAGGTACTTTATTCTGATTTTTGTTGCTACTACCATTACTTTGTGCATGCTAGCAAGGCATATGCAGTAGGGCACCCTGAAAAAAACTGATTAAAAATACTTGGTTTTCATATTTTACTGAAAGTTCTCATATTCCAAAAGGAAACCTGGTAATAACTTCTATTTACATGGTAAATCAGAGGGTAGACAATGAACTCCATGGAGTTTGGGTTTTTTGCAGTAAGTAAGGGTCTCTTCCCTTCCTAAATTTTGGTCTCTCCCCCTCTTAAATTTGGAGTCCTTACCTTCAAGTAGCTTAGTGGACAGGCTGTGAAATCTCCATCCTTGGAGGTTTTCAAAACTTCAAGCAAACAAAACAACGATTCAGTGTTGCCAGCAGTACCATTTCAAGGAAGGTGGACTAGGTGATCTCCAAACAGGCAACTGAACAGGTTTCTACCCCTGGGGTCGTATTTCAGGAATGCTCTCAAATATGGTGGTGGTGAAGATAGGACAGAAATGAAAATTACAGTCCTTTTGTCTGTGTCAAACGTGGAAGCTACAGCACATGCACATAAAAATTGTGGCTGCAAACAACATAGCACAAACTTGATAAAAATTGATCATGGATTAATGTTAGCACTTGTGCCTGAAAATTCTATTTGTTATCTAGATCTGTGGGTAAAATTGTATGCAAAACCCTGAAGTCCCTATTCTACCTTTTGGTTAAACAATAGAAGACACAATTAGGCAAATTTGGTATGAGCTCAGACAAAGATCACAAAAGCAACACTTCAAAAGGCAGTTTTCATATTGTTCTGTGCATAAAGATCCAACTGATTTATCTTCATTGGTGATGATTGAGGTTCATCATTACAACAGCCTGGATACCTCAAAATGGCAACTTTCTGAGTGCACTGTAGTGCATTGTCCTGACTTGCATCAACACAGTGTTCTATTTTGTTGACAGCTTTTGATGATGTCAGCACATATATTCTGACCTAGAAGATTCTGCAGTTTACAACTTAAAATTTAGCTTGTACATTGTATTGTATAATGTTGTTCACTGGTCCACCTCTCAGATATTTGGGGCATTTTGTGAGCCAATAGATAAGGGATTTAGCAGCCTGACCTGTGATGTACTCACCAATGCCTAACCCAAGGTTGCTGAGACTGTAGAAGTACTGCTTTTGCTGCAGAATCATTGACAAAGCCTTTAATCGAAAAAATTGAATTATTTCATTAAGCACTGTTATATAACAACATTTATAAAAGTTAATAGGTGGGCACAGCCCTGACTGGTATACCTAGCAATGAAAGATTTTGACATCCTGAATTCACATTAGATCTCTCCCACTGAAATATACTGAAATGAGCAAAAAATGCTCTCAAGCTTTTCCAAATATCCAAATTTCTGCTGTTAGTATCAAAGAGCCTGGCTAGGTTAATTTAAACTCCCTTCTCCGATGTTTTTGCCGCCAATTTCATAGTGATTCCACATGTGAGAAATCATTAAATCTCATGCACTCTACTTTCCAGCTTCAGCTTTAAATACTGTTATGATTCTTCCCTAAGACCTCAAGCTTTGGTATTGTATCAGCACCAACTGGCTTCAGGTAAAACCAGGTCCAGCCTTACTTCAACAATTGTATGAGGCTCTCTCTGCTCCAGAGACATTACAATTACACAAGACAAGCAAACTGTAGGAGGGAAAATATAGGGAGTATAAGAGGATCTCATCATTGTCAGAATGGACCATAAAGCTGGACATGTCTTATTCACCAAGCCATTATTTAAAGACATCTATCCTAGAAATATGGGACAAAGGACTTAGAATGCTCTAACAAAAGAGTAAAAGGACAAGGAGGAAGACGAAAGAGGATACCAGTCAAGTCAACAATATCATTAAGGGTAATCATTAAAAGAAGATTGTTAACTGTTGTTTCAGATTTTGTGCTGTTCTTGAAACAATGTACCGCTATTTTCTTCTTTCTTCTAACCTGGTACATTACTTCTTTGTTTGTTTAATGACACCAGACATGTACTTAAGAAAATTGCACACCAAGGATCTGATTTATTGCCTAGGATTCTATTTGCATGAAAAAACAACACCAAAGCAGTATTTGACAGGTAGGTATCAATTCAACTCCTAAGGGGTACATTTTGAGTCAATTGTGCGAGGAATTAGGCATGCAGTTACTAACAACATTTATTTAAATCTGGGAGCATTTAGTACTTCTCCTTAGGAAATAAAATTACAAGCAGGCTGTCTGTATTCAAGTACATTACAAGTAAAACTTGCCTGTCCTGACCCATCCAAGTCATATCAATCTACAATGTTCCAAAATATTTCAGTTAAACTTCATTTTTATTTTGGTTCTGCCAGTTCCGAGCCACTGAGAAAAATGATTCCAGATTGCCTAACCAGCCCAACCAGCATGAGTTCATTGCCAGAAGAATGTTCCTCTCCACGTCCTCTTCAAAATACATTCAGAAGTCCATCTAGTAAAAAAGTTTGTAGAAGAAAGTCTTGCTTGTTACAAAGGCAAAAATTCAAGGCGTTTTGCACTATACTGGCAATGAGACTTCTGCTTTAGCATAATAGATATAAACATATTTTTTTCAGAAATCAGCTACCAGGGTAAACTAATTAAATTAAAAATATTGGCAGAAACATGAAAAAATATTGATAAAAAGAGGAATAATTATTTCATACTTGCAGTTACAGCTGACTGGAAATTTGCCAGCAAAACAAAAGTTGCAATAAAATATAAATTTGTCATTACCATCTGCTCCTCAAAGTCCTAATACTTTATGAACATTGATGCACTAAGTCTTAAAATACCCACACTATTCAGAAAATTATTTATTAGCCCGTTTTATAGACACACAGCTTTCTGTTGGCCATTTGCATAGACATGAATTTAATGCTATGGAAGTACCTCTGGGTCAGACTTTCAGGTGGCCAATTCCCACATACTATCTGTGGCACTCAAGCTTCTAAATTGCTTTTCAGCAGCACAGAAAACAGCTGCTTTGTGGGTCAGGCTTTTAAAATAATCATGGAATATTGGTTGGCAGAGAGACATGCTGATGTGCGTGATATACCCTGAAAAGAAAAAGAAATACAAGTCCTAATGATGTCAGCTGAGATGGAGGAATCTGACCTTACATATTTAATGTGTGAGGAAGCTAGTTCTTTCTTCATTAGAGAAGTGGCTGAGCAATGAATGGAGCATGTATTCATATAGAGAACACCAGCGTGAAAGATTATGAAGTAATGCACCGAGGATAATTTACAAGAAGGAATGCATGCAAATAGAGCATTACATTAAGGCAGTAGTTGTAGGCTCTAATACCAGATCCAGCCCTCCAAATATGAGCGACACTTTGGTTAAGTTACTTAAACTGTTTGTGCCATTCCTTCCTCTTTCTCCTTTTGTCTGCCTGTTCTACCTAGACACTAAGCTTCTTAAAGCATGGACTGTGTCTTTCATGCTCACACAATGCATGGAACAATAATGAGCCCATGCTCAGCTGGAACTTTTAGACAGTGCTATAACAGAACTAATTAATGCTAATGAGATCTATGGAGTATTTTACCTGCTGCTTTTTAAAGATATCCACGCTGTGTCAGAGCTGTAAGACTTCTTGTGCACACAGTGAATCATATACCATCCTGCCAGCTGAACAAGAAAAGCTTGCATGGCTAGCAGGTAAAGGGTATGGTTTCTCCAGCATCAAAGCACATTGGGAAAATCCTCCCAGCAATGGTGACTAGGCAAATATACTTTCAGGTGGAACATATTGGTGATGAAAGCTTTGGTTTTGTGCTTTTTTTCTTTTTACAATATTCAGCTATATAATAAGCGTGAATCACATTAGTGGTCATTCTTGTGATGATATTAGCAATAATTCTTGTGATAATATTAGCATATTTATGACATTGTCTAATTTTTCAGTTTGGTATGCATTGGGAGACCCATGATTTTGCTGTATGATTTCTTGAAAGGGGAAAAAAGCCAACGCAGTTTCTAGGGAAGGGTATTATTTTGTCTGAATTAGTTACCCTCAGGATCCGGTTCTAGCGTGTCTATTCATACATGCCCTTTCTAGATCTTCAATGCAGTTATGTATATAATATGCTGAGTTGGAACGGACTAATCAGGATCATCAAGTCCAACTCCTGACCCTGTGCAGGACACCCCAGGAGTCACAACATGTGCCCGAGAGTGTTGTCCAAATGCCTCTTGAACTCAGATTGGTGCTGTGACCACATCCCTGGGGAGCCTGTCCCAGTGCACAACCACTCTCTGGGCGAAAAACCTTTTCCTGATATTTAACCTAAACCTCCCCGACTCAGTTTCATACCATTTCCTCAAGTCCTGTCACTGGTCTCAAAAGTGAAGAGATCTGTACCTGTCTCTCCACGTAAGGATGTTGAAGACCACAATGAGGTCTCCCTTCAGACTCCTCTCCTCCAGTCCGAACAAACCAAGTGACCTCAGCTGTTCCTTGTAAGGCTTTCCCTCCAAATCCTTCACCATCCTTGTGATGTAGAACTATGTAGAACTAAACTTGGCTAATTTTCTGCAAAGGTCTTCCTTGGCACAGGTTAAGGGGACTGAGTAGCTCAAATGTTGGAATTCCTTATTTATCACAATCTTGACTGTTCCTCCAACTCATCACACTAGGGTAATGCAGGGAACAATCATGGAAGAGAGTTCAGGTGCCATATTGAAGAGGAAGTTTCATGGAGGGAAAGGAATTTGATTGGGGCACATTAATCTTTTACATCATTTCTATCTCAGAAAAGGTGGGTAGAGGTTTTCCATGTGGGTTGGATGATTTTCAGCAATGTCGACTGTGGAAACAGACAAAAGATTCCTTTTTGTCATAGTTTTGCTGTTTGGGTTTTACTTGTTCGTTTGTTTAACAAAAAAGGAACTTCAGCAAACCAGATACACAAATATACCAACCTCACTGCCACAATTCCTGTACATGTGCTAACTCACAGTCAAAATAGCAAATGCAGCACACGCTAAGCACGGCATATTTTTGCATTAAGTAAAGAAGTCATAGATGAACTTGGTTCCCACTTGGGCTGACTTTTTTTAATGAGGACTTCACGCAGAGAAAGTTGACTAGTTTGGCACATTTTCCTCGACCTAGTTTCACCCGTGGGGTTATATGCCTTATTTATTTTTAAATTAATAATAATGGAGGAATCTGTAGTGTTTGAGGGTTTCATATCAGTGGAAAAAATGTGGCCAATTTTTTTTTACTATCGAGAGGGTTTTTTTCACTTTCTATGGACAGATATTAATCTGTGTTTCATTTAAAATAAGAATATCACAGACTTTTCTCTTAGTTATTTAGTCTTTCCTTCTTTCTTAATGTATGATGAATATGTTTGGAAATGGCAAAATATTTTCTTTTCTTTCTTCAATGAGATATTCTCCTTCTCTGCTTGTCAGTTCCTCTTGACCAGTCTTCAGTGTTCCCGCAACAGAGATACAGAGGTAAAACTCTTCTATGAACAGCCTCCTGGCCTCTGTCTCATTATCCATTTGAGTTGCACTTACCACCAAATTTTTTCTGAACTGGTATTACAGGAATTTTTTTCTGCTGAGAGAGGAAAGGGTTACTCTTCTGATGAGACTCTGACAAAAAAAAAATTCCTTTATTCTTTCTAACTGGCATAGTTTTTAAAGAAGACCATCTTCACAATGGATACTCAGTAACAGAAAGTTGTGAAAGGTATTTTTAAAATTAATCTTGTCTAGAACCTCTTGTCTTGCCAGAAGCGAGTGCAGTGCCACTTATATTACTGGTGACATTCTGGTGACAAACAGGCTCAAAATAATAAAATATATAAAATCATTCTTTGTAAGTCTCACCATGTTCTTGCTTTCCACTCTAACCTGCAGATACGTTGTACTATTCAGCTTTGAGTCTCAAGTTTGCTATTATTGTGGTGGAAAACCATATGTCCTTCCATAATGTTTTCATCAACTTAGAAACTATAGCAGATAAACAGCTCAGATTCAGCCGTTGACTCTTCACAGATACGGAGTAAACCATTACCAGTAATTCGTTAGAGACATCAGAGTTACTGGAATTTTTAACCCATGTCTATTTGTAATCTCATTTATCAGTTTGGGAACAGGGTGAAAAAAAAAATACCCCAGTCTTGTTAAGAAAAAAGAAAAAAATCAGCTATTGTTTTCGTGAGAGAATTTTGTGATCGCTCCATTCTGCAGTGTAAACAGTTTTGTATGGAACAGCATTGATTTGGAGAGATACTTTTCATTAAACCAACTGATGCAGATCATAGAATCATGGAATCGTAGAATCAGACGGGTTGGAAAAGACCTCTGAGATCATGAAGTCCAACCCTTGATCCAACACCGCCGTGGTTACTAGACCATGGTACTAAGTGCCATGTAAAAGTAGAGACCAGTTTTGGAGAAGACAAGCTTATGAAAATTCTGTTTTTAACAATATAACCTCTGCTAAAGGTTCAGAGATCAGAACTCATAAAATTTATTTTGTTTTCAGTGCCAGTCACAATGAATAGATTTATTTAATTTTTTTTCTTTAATTGCCAGATGACTCCATTGTTCATATAAATAATGTGTAGGGGAAAAACACTCAGGAATTAAGCTGAAAAAATCATACAAATATGGTCTTTCTGCTAATATTTCTTCTGAAAATCACATTCACTTAAAGAGTTCTACAGGAAAAAAGAAAAATATCAGTAATGTCTTTTTGTTGGATTAATGACAAACTGACTAATGTGCTCTACCCACTTTATACCATTCCAGTGACATTGAATAGCTTTAAATATGGTTTTAATGGTATTATTGAAATGCTGTTGAACAACCAGTATGCATCAGCAAATCCGTTCTTTCAAGTATAGTAGATTGTATAGGCTCATTTCATGTTTCTTATATCCAAATGAGATTAACACATGCTTTTGTTTAAATGTAAGATGAACATAACATTCAGTTCAGTAGCTGTTATCAAGAAAAACCTGTTTCCACATTTTCTGTTCCAGTGAGAAATAGAAGAACAGGCCAGAAGGAATCATAAATCACAAATAAATGTGTTTTTATGCGCTTCAGAATTCTGCTGATCCCCATTGGCCACTGCTTCATAACAACAAAATAATCCAGTATTATAGAAGGATGATGGGATGGACATTTCCCCATGGGATACATAACCTGTGACCAATGATCCATACCTGCGTGTAAATTGCCACAAGTTACCACAAAGTAAACCAGGACATGAATTTGCCTACTTTACTTTAAAGGGCACAACACAACCTAACTCACTCTGAAGTCTCCTCCACAGAACTGACAGAGAATAGTTTTATATATTAAGCACATTGCTTTCACACTAACAATCCTAGTTTTACAAGGAGTTGATATAAAATATAAACAACATTTTTTACAACCACTAGTTAGTGCAATGTATGCACAATTAGCAGTCTTTATGAATACTCTTTTGTACATTTATTAAACAGTCTATAAAAATGCCGAGTTTAATATACTTAGCATTTTGTCCCCTTCTCTGCAATAAAGTACCTTAATATGAGTAGGAAAGAATGACAAGTTGAAGTGCTTTGCATTCCAATCCATCACTTAAATTATGCAGGAATTACTAAAAATGAATTTTTTGTACTTCAACAGAGCTCAAGTGTTTCTTAAGCCATAACAACACAATGGATTTGGTGATCGCTTCAGAATAATCATGACACTGTGGCTCCTTCTGCAGATTTAAAAGACCATTTGGATATTTTTCTCTATTTTAAGCAGCTTTCAAAGCCCAAATTCTCTCTGCCAGTAGCAGTGCTAAGCCGCATATGGAACTGAGATGTGTTTCTCCATTGCGCATCAACTCCTGTATCTAGCTCAGGTGAGACATCAGTACTAAGCACAGCCTTGAATGGAGTGAAAGACACAGCTTTTCAGTAAGGAGGTGATAGAAAAAAAGGCCATATACCTTAGATCTTTTTCTCATTCTCCTAGTGGGTAAATGAGGCTGATGCTAGGAAGGTATGAACTACACCATTCTTCTCTATATGGGTATTACATCCAAAATTATTATATCTCCTCTTTATACCCTAGAAGCTTTGCTCTGTATTTCTCATGCTACCTATCTGCAGAAGAGGCAATCCTGAAGTCCTCCTAAATCAGAGATAATCTGTTTATCCATCAAAAAAACTGTGCAAGAATTCATGTTCCAAGTCACAACCAACATTTTGAACTGATTTCCTTACATATTTTCCATGTATTATTGGTAAATTATGAAGTAATCTAAAATTATAGTTAAGATGAAATTGTATTATCAGGTTAAAAGAAGTTTATCTATAGTTACAGTGAAAATCTGTTAGGACTCTGACAAGCTTCAGATTTTGAAATTGGTTAGAATTGATGAGTGATGAGTAATTTGCGAGCTGTCATTATCAAAGTTATCCTTCTGCGGGTTATATCCAAAAATCAAAGCCTATGCAAATAACACTTGCCTCTGTAAGAATTCACAACTAAAATTAAAATTTCCTTAGATGGAGAATATGTACTTTCAGTGGTTTGGTGATTAATTTTTCTCACAAAATGTTGGGTGTGGCCTTCAGGCCTCTTGAATACTATTGATACTGACTCCCATCGTCGGTCCAGTTTTCATGAAAGAGAACTGATCAACGGTTCACTGGAACAACCCCTGGGAAATCTCTCACTATTAGGACTCAGGATAGGCAGCTATGTAATTCATGCATGGCTACCACAACATGAGATTGAACAAGGATAGCATTAGGGGTTTAGAATATTGCTGTATGAGCCGGGAATCAATCACTGCTCTTGAAACTATCTGAGCAAAGAAAATGGAGCAAAGAAAAACATGGTAATTTCAGTGGTTTCCTGATGACCAGGATCATAGACCCTTCTGCTTTAAGGCTGCCCTCCGACTCTGTTGCTGCTGAACACAAAGGCATTCTAGCCCTAGAGGAAGACTAAGTGATCAAGTGACTCTTTAACAGTTGGTTGCATTACTGTAACTCAGCAGTCAATCAATGTCCCCACTCTGGAGCACACAGCAATGTTGTGCTCCTCATCACTCAGCTGAAATAAAAACCAACTTCTGACCACTTGTACTCATGAAGATTTTTTCAGCAACTTTTTTCTGTTTTGTTGGGGTTTCTTACAGCTTGAAATCTTTTGCTAAATTTGCATAAGCCTTACGTTATTAGCACAGAACTACAAAACAGTCAGTACAGTTTCACAGTTTAAAAGATGTAAATGTACAAAATAGGCCTAGAAAGTCTCTCAGAAGTTATTCAGTTCACTACTCTTCCTTAAGATAGAATAAGCTGTACCTAGAATGCAACAAATCATTTTTTATCATGAGATATATTAGTGAGAAACCTTATTTAAAATTAGAAACTATTACATTGTTGCCATATTGTATTCTGGCAATAGCTACTCGCACTATCAGAAGAGGATAATTATTCCATAAAACAGAGAATGAACCTCAAGTGAGGTAAATGAACAAGCAGGTTGATCTAAAGCAAGCTCAGCACTGGCTGAAGAACTGATTCATAATTTACAATTCAAAGTACATAGGTCTTGGTAATCATCTAGATGGAAAGCACTATTTTAATATAAATCCCTATGAATCTATTATCTATTATTTGCCAGATACCGAATTAAGTACAAACAGAAAAGTGTGTTTGACAAAAGAAAAGGAGATGAACTTTTGTGGATAGAGGAAAGCAGATTGTTGGAAAGGTTAGGACAAGGGAACAATGAAATTTATTAAAATTACCTTACACAGTGAGCATTGGGCTCTGCTATTCATAGAATCATAGAATTACTTGAGTGGGAAGGGGCCTTTAAAGGCCATTTAATCCAACCGCTCTGCAATGGGCAGGGCCATCCTCAACTAGATCAGGTTGCTTAGAGCTCCATCCCATCTCACCTTCAGTGTTTCCAGGGATGTGGCATCCACCACCTCTCTGCTCCAGTTTCACCACGTTCATCATCACAAATTTTTTCCTTATATCTAGTCCGAATCTTTCCTCTTTTACTTTAAAATCATTACCCTTTGTCCTTTGCAAGAGGCCATACTAAAACTCTGTCCCCATCTTTCTTACAAGCCTCCTTCAAGCACTGAAAGGTCTCCTTGGAGCTTTCTCTTCTACAGGCAGAACAGCCTCAACTCTCTCAGCCCTTCCTTACAGAAGAGGTGTTCCATTTTTTGGATCATTTTCGTGGTCCTCCTCTGGATTTGTTTCAACAACTTCGTGTCTTCTCCATAATGAGAACTCCAGAGCTGGACACAGTATTCCTTAAGTTATGACAATTTTCTGATAATATCAAGGTTGTTTGGGCAGCACTTTCAGTAGAAATATTTGGAGTTGTGAAGCATTTCCCCACTGCCTTTAGAAAAAACACCCAGCGTAATACCAAAGCTACATTCTGGGAAGCAGAGATCCCAACCCACTCCCATTTCACATGGCACTGTGTCCTCTGGTGGCTTTTACAGAAACTGCTAACACTGATATTTCCAGGTTAGGGGATGAAGGAAGAACACAGGAACACTTTTGCTTGTGTACACAAGCAGGAGGACACAGAGCTGGAAGCTCAAGCTGTGGTCAGCACAAACTTCTTGATGCACGGAAAAGCCCTCTCTGCAGTGGCAGCACTTGAGCAAATTCAGCACAGCAGCCGCAGGCTTTAAGCAATCCTTAGGCTGCTTCAGCTTGCATGGGAACAGATGGATCACGAAAAATCCCTCTTAACTGCAACTTTTGCCCCTTTTGGGGTCTGGAATATGAGCTACTGCATGACATTCACCGAAGGAAACTTTTGATTCTTCTCTCATGGTCAACCCTAGCATGAGGATGCTTTTGTCCTGTCTGAGCTGTATAGATGTTTGCCTTATAGATCTAGAAGTAGCATCTGGGAATCTAACCTAGAATGCCTGGTTATTTCAAAGAAATTCTGTCCTGTGGTCCAAAGGCTGTTATACAACTGTGTGGTTAATCACTCAAGTGCCTTTAACTGGATAAATGTTGCTTGTTTGGCTTTTAAATCAGAAATATGAAACACCATAGGACCTGGCAGACCAGCAAAAGGTTCTGCAAAATAGTTGTATGTTACTGATTATAACAATTCAAAGTCCTCCTGCAAGAGCTACAATTAAATGTTCTTACAGTGGAGTACATTTCCTTTTTCATTTTTTTAATCTCCATTTTTTTTCCTATGCTTAGTTTCAATATTACCTGGGCCAATCCACTCCTCTGACTGATGTCTATACTCCAGCGACATACACTGCATGTCAAAAGTCCTTCTCAAATGACAGGAGAACAAAACGTCTTTCAGGGTCTGCACTGCACTCTTCTTTGCAGTAAAAATTGGAAGGCAGGTCTCTAAACAATGTTTTTCAGAAAACTTCCATTCTCTGTGCTGATCCCATTTCACTGCTAATGTTCTGGATTTGGTGAAGTGACAGTTTCATGTGTTTCATTGCTATAGTAACTCTAACAAAGAAGTCTTTCTAGCTTAAAGGAATTTAGAGACACTGAAGGAGATGGTTATGTGTAAGACGAAAATGTAAGTAGATATGAGGAAATTAATCTCTCCTTGAGAAAAAAATCTTCCAGAAGTTTTATGAATAGTAAAACATACTTCATTCTTCTTACTTTGTAGTGATCTGATAGTCCATGTTAGAAGTGAAATGGCCATTGTCCTGGGCCCTTTCACAACATGGAATCTTTACTTTGAAATCCTAAGATCATAGAAAGAAGAGAGAAACTTTTATTATCTATTTCCTACAAGTGAGGAACTGAGGCACAAACAGATTTAGACTGAACATTAATCTCCTGAGCCTCTTTATCCACAAGTCTATAATTTTACTGAAAATGATTACAGATATTTACGCAAACAGATGTAAAATAAAGCTTCTTTTCAATTTTTAACTTGTCTTGTGAAGTTTGAAGAGCGCGTATCTCTTGAAGAGCGCTGTCACTGCTACCAATAACTTGCCTTACTAGTAATTGCTGATAAACTCAACAATTCACTAAATAATACTCAGAGAAGCACAAGGTAGGAGTACAGCTCTCTCCCAACAGTTCTTGGAGGGCTCTTACATGTAATTTGTCTAGACTTGCTCAATTAAACGTTGTCTAGCATCCCCCACAGTTTCAAATAGACTTCAAAATATTTTGTCACCCTTATGCAATACTAACACAACTCTTCCTCTTCGCTCAAATACGGACAACTTTTGCCTTTTCTCTTCATTATTAGCACTGTTACATTTTCCAGCTGTTAAAAGTCAGCCGTTTTGTAGACTCAAGAATTTACTTCTCCAAAGAGCAATTCCTTCAACTTAGAAACTTGTCTTTGGATGATGTGAATCTGTTCTGATTCTCCACTGAGTATAAAGGCAGCTTAGTTGGCTGCTTAGTTTGGGGAGTTTTCTGAAGGCTGAGGTTAATAGTTCACATCTACTCACTCTATCTGCTGAGATCAGTGATTCTAATGCTTGAAGAAGAATTACTTGTGTCTTGTTCTAATGAACAAGTTCTGATTTCTTCTCTTTCTACACAAATTCCACGTACTGCTGGATGAAGACCTAGAGAAAGACATCATTTTAATCTTCCTTAAGACAGAAAACCCCTTTATTTTCTGGCACAGAGAAGACTTTTGATGAAAATCAAGGAAATGTACTACTTCCACTAAAAAGCTTGGGGGGGGTTCTGATATTATATAATTTTTTTTCTCTCTCTCTTGGTTTGGTTTGGTTTTAATAAAAAGTAACTTGTATCCACAGATGCAAAGGTGTTTTAAAAGTTCGAAACAAGTATTCCTAAAGAACTGTAAAATCTGGATGGAAAGATAAAGTATGTTCAAGATTTATAATTTTACAAAAGCTTTACTGGTTATAAACCAGTCTCATGGTACTTTAAATGGCTGACACATCAGCAAGAGACATAATTGCCTACAGGAGACAAATAACAACTTAGCAAGAAGAAGAAAAGAAAATGATTTCACACTTTCAGTGCTACGATGGTGAGATGAAGATATAACGAGCCAACAGAATAGTAAGAGTGAGAAAAATAGGAGACTTCCTATTCAACCTTAGGTGTTGATTTTTTCAAATAAGAGAGCAACTTTGAAATGAATCTGAAAATAAATGGCATCAGAATAATAAGTTTATCTTATTCAGCTTCCATGTCTCACTATAATGTGCAGTGCCTTCAGCAGATTAATTAGGGTAGTATTTATCCTAAATGCAACTCAGGTTTATCACGAGAATAGATTGTTTTGCCTCATATCCTTTCCAGCCAGCTTCATGGTGGTGAAGATAAATCAGCTCATAATGTCAGTGCCAAAGGATTTTCCTTGCCTCCCTTTTATTGACAAATATTTTTTTTACAGGACAGAACAACGTGTGAAATCAATCCACACACATGACAATCTCTCATGTAATGACAGAAGGATGAGCACCAGCCATTAATCTCTCCTTGTCACAGCCAAGGACTATGCAAAATGATTTTAGAAAGGAAAAAGAAATACCACTGGGTCTGTGTAAAGAAGGAGGTCAAGTTCATCTCAAATGAAGAAGAAAGTAGACAAAATGCTGGTCTGGATGTTATCTCACTTGTGTGTGTTGGGTTGAAATTGTCACAGTTAATTAGATTATTCCAATCCAGAATCCATAGCAACACACTTATATATACCGAGTTAGAATGTCCTATCTCAGTCAAATATGCTCCCTGCAGTGAAGTCAATTCTAATTTATAAGGGCAGTGCAAAACCTGTTTCAGGTTACAGATGTTTCCTTCTGGAGTATTTATTTTCTTCATCACAACCTCACTCCTTGTTCAATATTTGCTTCATACTTATGTAGCTGACTAATGAACACAGCAGGGATAGATGTTCAACTCATAGAAAACAACTTTGTCAGGAAAACTTCCAATTTGGGAAACAAAAAAGTGATTTTGTTTGGCTTTGCCTTTCTCAATGTTATCAACCCATGCTACATCCATATATAAACAACATTAATTTTTAGGTGTAAATACTTTATATCGTATTGAGGACTGGGCTCATACACAAAAGGTGAAAGGTGAAAAGCTCATACACAAAAGGTGAAAGCTTCCATTATGAGCACGCAGGCACCCTCTGTGGAAATGCCCTTCACATGAGAAACTGAAATAGTTTCTGAAGCTTCTCATCTGTGCTCTCCTACATGCAGAGCATATACAACTGAATGTTAAGAATCTATTTGGTATTAACAAGAAAAGAACACACTCTTTGGATTTCATTAGGACAAAGTATGGATGTTGGATATGGAAATTTTTTTCAGTTTTGAAGTGAAACATAATAGTAATTACTTCCCCCACCAACAGAACTGAAAGAATTAAAGGGTCTCTTTCCTGTCCTCATCCTGGAACAAATTTTAACAGGTTTTAGGAATTTAAGGGCCAAATAATAAACTGTAATTATAAGATTATTATAGAGGTTTGAGATTAATGGAAGATTTTTAATTGACGTAAGTTTTAAAACAGTCAAAAAAAAAAACCTTTTCAGGATTGATTCTCATGAGTGTCTTAATTCAATATGGCCTCATTTGAAATAAACTCACAGATCACAGTACTCCAAAAGTGATCAAATGGTGTTAAATTTGATAGAAAAATTGCAGTGAAACTATGTTAGAGACGACCCTACTGTAAAAGTTTGACAGTACACCCAAGATTGCCTTTTGCAACTGCCCCCAAGACCAGAGGAGAGAAACAGAAGAACATGTTGATGAGACATTGAAGATGCAACCACAGTAACAGGAGGTGATGAAATCAGCAGAAACACCAATGAAGAACTGTCAAGTCTAGGGCATAACTGATGGACTCAAGAGGAGGAGAGAGATTAGGAATGTCAAGACTGTAATAAGTTTCTCTCAGATCTGTGCAGGGTAAGGTCACTATAAATTTTTATCTTCTTCATTTAAGTTGATGTTGTGGGCTTCAAAAATTTCCTTGAAGAATTCTGCTTAGCTCCAAATAAGATAATCTAAAACAAACAGTGACAATGAGGTTAATGACGTTATCAACAAGCAGAGAGAAATACTGTGCTGCGACATTTGGCTACACCACATTCATAAGAGACAAATTGAGACTTCATCATTTACTGAACTTTCAAAATTATTGCTCTTGACTGGCAGAGTTTTAACATTATCCATTTTAGCTTTGTAAACAATTTGTTATTTCCAGGTGCAAGGCTTTAATTTCTAGCACATTTAAAAGTAGAGAAAAAGCATAGATATCTTTTTATCTGTAAATCCCCAAAGTAGTTACAGCTTAAATTAAACAATCTAACTATTGATTAAAACATTAACTGCCAAAATAAACATGGCAGGTCTGTGCACAGACCTCAAGTACCTTCAAACCATGGCTATCAGTAACTAATAACACTGTCAAGTAAATCTCTTTCATAGTTTAGAGTTTAACAGATCTCTATAAACTTGAAAAGACTTTTTCTTTATTTGACTGAAGTGTTTCAGATGGCCTCGGACATTTATTTTGTGAATTTTTAAAGTAACATACAGAATGTCTATTATGGTTTACATTGCCTTAACAAATGGAGGAAATTAAATACTAAAGAAAAAGTAAGTAAGGTAACAGCCCCCTCCCCCCACGCCATCCACACTGGCTAAGGAAACTATGATTTATTCCCTTGTTTCTCTCCATTCATCATTAACACTCACTCTTGAAGGGTCCAGTCCTTCAGAGGTGTAAATCAGCAAAGCTCCACTGGCTTCAGCGCAGTTATGCTAATTTATAGCATGATCTGTTCCCCTGCTTTTTATTTCTCTAAGAGTATGAAGCATCTAAGAATGCTGGCAATACTTTGCCGTGACTCATTATTCATCATTTATCTACACTGAACTGTCTTTTTCATCTATTAGTCTTTAAATATTCTAAGCCTTTCCTTATCTACCCACGCTTTTCCTGCTATTTACCTTTCCTCTCACATCAGCAACTAACTCTGTCATCTTGTTACCCATACTCTAATTTTCCAGACCAAATCTCTACACTGGTATTACAAGTGTTACAGATGTTTAACACACACAGAAAAAATCAAATTAATTTTCTTATTAACAAAAAATTGGATTTTTATAAGCTTAATTACTCTGCCCTATTAATATGCTGCTGCTCCAGCATCCACTTTTCTTCTGTTAAACAAAGGTTATGTCACTCCTAGGAAATGCCATTATAGTGAAAAATGTAATCTCACTAGTCTAGTGCACTGCTTTTAATAGTGACCAGCACCTTTTATTTCAGAGAGAACATGCCTGCAAGGTAGAGGTAGACAGGTCTATGTCCAGAAGTAGAGTCTTTCGATCTTTTCTGACTGGATAGTGCTTTTTGTGCTCCATTAACTGGAGATAAAGCAACCACACTTGTGAAGAATCACTAATCTGTTTCCACATCCTCTGTCAACCTTAAAGTACCAGCTAAGGAATACAAAAAGTCCAGCCTAAAACCCACCTTGCAGGCAGTAGAAGTGAAGCCTCCCAGAGAAGGTGATGCAAAGACATAGCTGGAGATGCATGATCAGGGAGACTAGAGCACCAGCAGCTGGGAAAGGCTACTGGGAGCAAGTGGGGGCAAATGTGGGAGCAAGGTCAGCACAACAGGGACATCTCATAGCTCAGGCTTCTGCCTCCTGCTGAAGGCACCGAGTCTTGAGATCTATTCCTATGCATCGTCTGGAATGGGCTGTCTGGATTAGCAACAGCTGGTCTGCCTTTCAGTCTGTCACATAAAGCCATCCTACCTAAAGGAACTGCAACGTTTCTTTTTGGAAGTGTTCAGTGACACCTTGTCCTTCGCACCTCAGAGTGTGGACCTCCTCAGAGGAATCCAATGGTACCTGAACACCAGTAATCTCTGTCATATCCCTTTGTGACCAACACATCCCAGCAGTCCCCCAGCAGTGTATTCCCCTACAATGGTTACTTTTTCTGCTCCAACATATTCCTCTTCACATTTCTTTAAGACTTGGGCCAGACTCTGTGCATGTGTCCAGGGACATCAGGCTAAGATGCTTTTCAAAACATGTTTCCAATGATCTGTTGCAGCTGGATAACATGTTTTGGTTTATCTCCCAACTAACAGGGCTCCCTTGCCTTCCAGATGACAGACTTTTTCTGTTGTGAAAGTCACACTTGCTGGACTAGAAATTATTGTCACCCTGAAATGTCAAAAAGTCGGATTTCATCACCCTGGTGCTTCAACTCCTGTGCAAGAATTAATTCCAACAAAGTGAAATATTTGGTGTTTATCCTTTTTTTTTTTTTTTAACGAGAAGGAGCTGCACAGATATCATTGTTACGAATAATCGTGTTAAGCCTTGGGGCAGCTGGATACACATGCAAATATTTGCTTACCCTCTGCATTTTACTTTTCACTGTAAACAAAATGCTTTTATTCCTTGTGGGAATGCCAGTGTAGCATTTACTAAGAGCACAAAGCTTAGAATAACAGCAGTAACTGGCATTTCTTCCAAAGGAATGCAAAATAAGCTTTTCTCCATGTTTTTATAAGAAGTAACCAGAAAATATAGAGCTTCCCCTCTGCCATTAAGACACAGTGGACTCTCCAGTTAATGTAAACTTCATCCTAAATTGCTTTAAGTCAGAGAAAAGAGGAAGGCCTAGCTTTCTTAGTCCCCATGGTATACTCATTGAAGGCATTTTACAATTATCTAGCTGACCCAAAAGTAAATTATCACATGTGTAATAAGGACCATTGAGGAACAATAGTTTAGGCAGGCTAAGATCAAGACATATGGCCACTTAACAGTGTATTCTGCAGTGACAACCTGTGAGCCTTCTGGTCCTGAAAACTTTTATCTATCTATACTTTCTAGCCAATATTGTGACAATGTCTTCATACAGTGAAGAATTAGGAATCCCTAGTAAGAAGAGCAATTACTAGTTCACACTCTTCTATAAGTAGTCACCCTGTTGCCAAAGGCAAAACTATTGTGACTGGGGAGATTTTACTGAATTTCACTTACTACCAACTAATTTGAATAACTATCACTTTGGGTATCAAAGAGGTGATCAGTACCAACAATTAAATGCTTTGGAAAGTACCTTTCCTGGCTGAGTATGTTCATTTATCCCCAGAGAAACCACTTAAGTAGGTAGATCAGATAATTCCTGCACCCTAAGAAGCCAAGGCTAAATGAAAACACCTGCCACCCCTCTTTTTTGTGACAGAGCCAAGCCCAGCATCTCCTGACAATACCTACTGCACCAAAGGAATGCCATGAGTAGCACCAGAGACACCCTTGGATGCATGGATGGCCAGCCAAGTGTTTCTGAGAGATGGGTCTTGGGCTATGTGCAGTCTTTTGCAGTTTTCTATGGAATAAAAGTTATTATTTAAGCAAGGCTTTTCAAGATAGCAATTTTATATTTAGATGTCTAAATTCTACCTCACTTCCACTTGAAAAGTCATGTGTCTAAGGGCTAGTAGAATAAACCATGATATTAAATTGCAGTTTGAAACTGCAATGAACTTTGCAAACAGATTTACCATTTTCAGGGTAATAAGACTGTAGTTTTAACATACATAAAAATTTTGTAATAGAGTCTTATTTTAAGAGTTCCCACTCTCACAATGAGACTGAGTTAAATTTATCAACACCTATCATTGGCAAAGAAAAATAAACAAAGACAATACATCCTTAGCCCAATTAGTCTCAATTTCTCCTCTGTCTGCCACTTATGCAGCACTAAAGGACTAATCTGATGCCTATTAAAGTCAATGACAAAACTCCAATTGATTTTGAATAGAACTGGGTGCTGAAGTTCCTAGAGATTTCTTCTGCCTAGGTGAGCAAGTGCACTTCACATGAAGTGCTGTCAGCACACGAGGCACTGCTCAAACACCAACCATTCAGCTTGTTAACATGTGTTACCCCTCTGACTGACAGCAACCAGCCATCCTCTCTGCAAGGCAGCAAATCTGAAATGACAGAGTGAACAGAGACCTGCTGAGTCCTGGGAAACCATTTTGTTCCCTTTGCCATAGCATTTCTTAATTATTTGCACAAGAAAAATTCTTCCTCTGGTTATCCAGTGAGAGAGGAATATGTATCTGTCCCTCACTACTCCAATCAAAGCACTTACATATGCATCCAGCTATAAGAAATTTATAGGGGGGACTATTCACATGCTAAACCCCAACTATATAGATTAGATGTGGATGGTGGCTCAAACTGACACACAGGAAATACTATTGCTAAATTACAGTCTTAATAAGAGTAATGCTTTATTATAGAGTACACAGGTATATCAAAAGTAAATCATTGGAAAACGTTGAGATTGATAAAATTCCATGAGAACAAGAATCATAGTGGGAAAAATTAATGGAACTAAGTTTTCTTTTTCTCTAAAATCAAATGTTTTCCCTTTTTTGTTCCTATAATTAAGCGGGATCCTTCCATTAGTCAAAGTGATCTAAACTCATGCTTGGAGTGCATATAGAGTACGATAACCAAGAAAATGGTTAACTTCAGCACTTGAAACCTTACAGTGCACCATGGAAGAGCTGACAATACGAGGAGTACTGACAGGAAGGATCAAGCACCAGAGCCTTTAACAGAAACTGCAGGAAAACTTACAGCATCAGAAAAGAGGTATGGAAAAGAAATAATGTGGAATGCCCTCAAAAAATTTCTCACGATATTTCTGAAACAAAGCAACACTGATGTTTCTGATTGCAAGGGTATGACATGCTCACCCCTAGTGTCTAGAAGCACAGCCACAGACATAGTCGTCCTGCACAACTCAAATGCCACCAACAGAACCTGGTGAAATCCCCTCTGGTGAACAGGATCTTTCTCCATAACAAAGGAACTTCTAAATTCTTGTATAACTTGCTTTTAGGTATTCCAGGCAGATTCCAGTCAGCTTTTTGTGTGAAAAATACAATACACCTTAATAGGGAGGAGAGCTGAAGTAGTCACTACGTAGCAGCTCAAAGGCAAAGACTAGAAAGCAGGTCCGCTGGCTCCTTGCTCAGCAGTGGAAACGAGGTCCATTCTTTGCCTTGTTAGTCAGCCTATGAACAATCACTGCAGCTAGCAAAACATAAGCTGGAAGAAAGAGTACCCATGAAATAATGATCGAAAGGACAAGAAGAGCACTAAGATAAATTCTGCTCTGAATCGATGCTGGCAGTGTTCATCTGTACCAGAGGAGGGAAGATAAGAATTTGAGAACCACCTGCTGCATACCATCCAGAGAAATCAGTGCTCTAAAAGCAAAGGTCAATCAATATCAGCGTGCATCCTTATGAGAGAACACAGGTTCATATTTTTGTTGTCAGGGAAATTCCTTGGATGGGTAAACCTGTGGAATTGGAAGCATTACTGAGAAAAAATGTGAGCTGTGAAAGACAAGATAGAATCATAAATAAAACAAGAGATTCTAGAAATAAATATGCCCTCAAAGCTGCCACTATGACTAATTCAGCACTATAAGTACGTAACGCAAAGCCTGTCTTTATTAAATCACTGAGCCTGGCATCATAAACCTGCAGGAGTTTTAGGTAAAATATCAATAATTAAAAAAAAACCCAAACAAAACAAACAAACAAACAAAAAAAAACCAGAGGGCACACAATTAATTTCAAAAGCCAAAGTGCAGTACAGGACTGATTTGGAGCAGAGGCATTGGCAAGATCCCCTGAACAACTGAAGTTGACAGAAAAAGCATTTGATGCCTCTCACCAGTTGTGTGCAGCAACAGGTAGAGCAGGGAGTAAGAATAGGCTTCTGAACAACACTCAGATTGGCCACACTGGGCTCTATTTCTGGCTACACCCCAGCAGTCTTCCCTCTGCTCTGTGCCATTTCTCTTGGCACTGCTGCTGCATCAAAGCCCTATTCTCTCTGGTCCTCTCAAGGTTTTGCTGGCAGTGCTTTGGAAGACACCACAGCAGAGTGCTGAAGTCACCTGGGCCTTCGAAGAAACTCATTAGACTGTGAAGTTAGAGATTCCTCAGCTGTTTTGTTGTTGAGCAGATCAATTACAAAGGCAACATATTTACCCCTTTCTTTCTGAAGTACCATAGGGGAAAGAAAAAATCAGTGAAGCACAAAAATATTGCAGAGTTGGATTTTTTTCTTTCCTCCTTTCCCATGGATTCTAGCTTCCATGAAACATAAAAAATAATTAGCATAATTGGCAAATACCGTAAATACTCAGCATACACACATTAAAGCACAGAATTACAGAACACATTTCACAGGAAAAACTTAATGTCTGGGTATTTTAATCTCTTTTCTCATTCTGTGGTACTGGGCAAAACTCGACAAATGCAAACTGATATCCCCATCTAAGCCACTCAAGTCAGCAACATTTACTAGAAATCAATGTAAATTTTCTGGTCAGTCCTGCTCTCCGATGTTCTACCAGTGCTTTACAAGTCTTTAGAGTCTTAAGGGAATGGTTTGTGGGTTTGGCTATTTGTGTTATTTTTGGGGGGTTTTGTTTGGTTTTTGTTTTGGGGTTCTTTTTACTAAGATACTGAATGACGAAAAAAAAAAAAAGAGTGGGGAAAAGGAAGTCCTAATGATACTTTACAACAGGCTTCATTGCAGGTTAAGTTTTTGAGTCAATTTGCACTAATCTGAACTTTGCTGTAGCAGTGTCCCTCAAACACTGGACTGCACAAAGCCTATGGAATTAACACAGCCATGTGTCTATGAATTTGCTCTGCCCATTAATGACTGGTTGGTTGTTTTAGGGAAGGGAGATGAAGGTTTCTTCCAACTTGTTTTGTTTCTCTCTGAAGTTGTTTTTAATTATTCTTACCTGCAATATCCAATGGAATTCAAATACGTGGTCTCCAGCTCCTCACATTCTGGTATAGGGATGTCCTCTTACCGTTACTGCCCCCGGCTTCTCTGCTGGGATTTTCAACAGGACATTTCTCTAAATGTTAATTTCTAAGTGGAGCTTGCAGTATGGAAAGCCTCAACTCTGAACTGCCCTTATGTCATCTGCTAACGTATAGCTGACTAACATATTGCTGGTTCTAAAGTGGCTGATGAAACAGCTGCTAGAACAGTAATCAGCATTCATTTTTTAGAGTACCTGTTAGCTCAAAAGTTTATGTACTGGCATTGACATATTAAAGCAGAACACATTTTTACTGGCTTTGATTAATAATTAACTCCTAGGTTTTATGAGCTCCGTTGGCTCGTCACTGACGCTACTGTACCTGTGCTTTCAGATCTTCAAAAGGGTTCTGTTCATTCATTCTAGTCTTCCTGACTAGTCATCTGATTTCTTCTGATAACTCATGGGAGAGAGAAGCTGTGTGCCTGACAGAGAAGTGGTGCATGCTGTCTGCTGCAAGCAGGAGCAGAGCAATTCCAGAAAGCTGCCTCATCAGCACTGGCACTTCCACTAAACAGAGCAGTCTCTCTCCTATCCTGAAGGCTTACACCACTCTGACCTTGGCACTGAGGCTGAGCAACTGCTGTGGTCATTAGATAATGTGCACAAGAGAAGCAAAATGGTGTGAAAATATAAGTTTCTCAAATTTATTTTCTCCTAGGGAAATGGACTCCCTAATCTTCCAAGCATCCGCCATGGTAATCTGGCAAGGACATCAGTTACAGTTGAGAGCAAAGCTTAATGTACGTGCAGCAGGCTCTCAATGTAAAAAAAAAATAAATATCTATTTCTATAGAACACTGGCACACAAAATGCTTTCTAGTTTCATCCAACTGCATTTCTTTTCTTTCCTCTCAAACACCACCTCACAATCACCCAAAATTTTTCACTATTAACAGCAACTGAGTGTGATGACTTCTGAAACCTTCAGTCACAGGCCTCTCTGAAAAGACAACACCCTGCCTGCCTTTTCATGAGAGAATTTCAGCCAGCTATTTAGCATGAATGTTAATTAATTAAGCCTCTTATTATAACTCTATAGAAACAAAACACAGGGATCACTCTTCTCTCCCTAACAATGTTCCTGTCTCTGGTAGAAAGGCACCATTGTTAAACAGTGGTCAACATGGTACACCTCTTCCTCCTCCAACGAGGTTGGAATGAGAAGAAGTCAGAAAAAAGATAACTAGGATTTTCAAAAATGATAGTTGTCAACACCTCTGCTCATAGAAAATGGGCTTACAGCCATAGGTGTTTGCCTTGCGGTTTTTGCATTTACGTTACTACAAAACCTGGTACTTATGGAGCCTCCATTGCTCCTGGATCCATCTTTTTGAGCACAAGATACTCTTGAGGCCTGTAAAGGTGTTTTTCACAGCTTACTCTGGACAAAGAGTGCCACATGTTTTAAACATGCTGAGGAAAATATAAATCATATTTTCTAATAAAAGAGGTTGTCTGATAAAAACAATGATAGCCACAAAATATTCAGCAGCGGGATTGTCAAATTTTTTGGACTAGCTTTGACTCTTTCAACTGCACTCATTTCTAGTTCCTGAAGTGCAGAGTCATATGTATTTGTTGGTGTTCCTCTGCCTTTCTTCCATTTTCATCAAGAATCACCAGTTTACATCAAACACATTAAAATAGTGCCCATCACTTACTGATTAGCTGTTTAGTGGCACATTAGAACTGAAACATGCTTTCCATGAAAGAAGCCTGTAAATGGTTGCTGGCTCCAGTTGAACATTTGTAGCATTAGGTTGGCCCCCCTCAGGGCTGAATTTCAGCTTAAGATCTTAATAATTTAAAAGGAATATTTTGTGGATGGTGCCATGACATTGATGCTTCAATCAAGTGACATTGACACTTCAATTTGCTGGTAGATATTTCTAGCCTCTGAGCCCAGGATATGTCACTCCTTTGGAGTTCTAGCCAAAACCTAACAGAATCCTGTACAACAGAGAGCATTTTAAGGTATCCTCAAATTAAACATTCAGTAGGCATTAATGGATCAATGGCATCTTAATCATCAACTTATCAGTAACTAGATACTAAAATATGCAAAATAAATGTTTTTTAATAAAAGTGTAATTGGTCATTCAGTGAAAAAAATATGTTAGAATTGTAGATAAAATACTTTTACATTTTCCTACCACTAATCAGATATTCCCAATTTCATTACCACTTTGCAATATGTATTCACATTATCCATGACATAGGCATCTTTAATATCAACAATGCATAATTGTATCTGCCATAGAATGAACACTTGGTATATAATGCCTGAACACAATTCCACCTCTGGTGTCTTCTCTTTGCAAAAAACTTATCATTACTTATAACATATGGTATCAGATTTTTGAGCTTGCCTAGCTCTGCTCTGTAAAGAATTCTTTGTGAGCAAAACAACAGACATATAGAGACAAGAAGCTGACCAAAGGGGACTTAACATGGTCAAAATAAACCCCTTCCACCATCTCACATTGATAACTCTGTCAAAAGATGACCATAGCCCCATCAGTGGGAAATTTTACTCTTTAGGGGCACACACATTTCCCAATCTCTTTCTAACCCCACAGTAAACCCAACTTGTTCTTGGCCTTCTTGCTTCTGCATGTCCGCACCACATCTACTCATTCTCTGGAGGTCTTTCTTCCACACAGGCCTTACCTCTTCCCTCCTAGTTACAAATACCCATTTGAGATTCAAATCATTCACCTCTTTCTCCTCTGGAACCTCTAAACAATTCTTTGCTTTATTTAGTTCACCTGGAAACCTCTTTCTTTTCAAGTACTGTGCATTAGGGAAGGCAAACTTTAGCAACATTTGAAGACTTTAGATTCCATCACTGCTTTCCAAATTTCTCTGGAATTTCCACACAAGTAGAAAAAAGTAAAAACTATCTGTTCTAATTTGTCACTTCTTCCAAACAACAAATAAACTGCAAGCAGATTTCCTACCCATAAACATCATATTTCCAAGGTGGCATAAGGAGTGCTTTAAGAACATCATCTCATTCTGCAGGAAAAACCTCACATCAATCTGTTGCTTAGGGCACATATGTGGATTTTATTAACTAATGTCTTTATTCAAGTTTCCAAGTTGGAATCTGATTGAAGATCTCTCTGAGTTTCCCAAAGACCCCTCAAACCTTGCCATGTGGCATGTTTGGCTTTCCTTAATGATCACCTGCAGTGAAACCTCTACAAATATGCAATGCATTAAAATGCAGGAGCTTCACATCACTATGCTACTTACACTTCTGGTTTCTTCTCATTCATCTTATATCTTTTCTCACAGAGTGCCCAGTGAAGACAATTGTGCATCCATACTCTGCAAAGACTTAAACAGTTAATAATGCCATTCATGTGTTTTTCCCCCCATCTAATACCTTTTTGATTATGCAAAAATGTCTCAACCCCATAACCACATCGGTTCAATCTTAATTATTTTTCAGCATGTAAACTGTCATATTGTAATCAGTCTGATTATTCATCTGTTTTTAAATAACTACATAAGTGATTGTAAGATGTGGGTCCTCGCATATAAATCAATTTCTCTACCTGTAAAAGTAATGGAAATAATTGAGTTGCTGAGCATCACAACTACTACATTTGCCTCAACTGTAACAGTAATCAGTGTTAAGTCAGGAAAAAAGTATGTATGCAGAAAAAGCTATGTCAGCAAACAGTGGAACCTTGATCCACACAGAGTGCTTTTGTAATTAAAAATCAGTGTCTTATAGTTCTGTGGTTTTAACATCATATCCTCAAAATACTGTGTTTTATAATACTTGCCTTAATGAACAAGGTATTTCAGTGTTTTTGTTGTTGGGACTTTAAAATTATTTTTCAATAATCATTTCAGTTACTAACAGTCAATATGTTAGAATTGTGGATGGTCCAACAGTGGTGTCCTAGTGAAGATCTCTTCTCTCTGTGCTTCAGTGGATAAATAGAATATGAAAAATATAATGCAATGGTATAAATCAAAAATACTACTATATGTGTAACATCCCAGATCAAAAGAACCTCTATGGAATTAAAGGAGGTCCCAAGAAGGTTAGCTAGAATTATCATGAAAACTCACCTACAAAGAATGGAAAACAGGTTGGATTAATTTAAGGAGATTAGTAGGAAGTAAAGTTCAAAGGAAAGTTTTGCACCCTTCTTCACTCAACACTATAAGTTTTCATTGGTATCAAATATAGGAAGAATGGGCATTTACTCAGATAAAAATATACAGAGCTACTGGAGGGAGAGGGAAAAAAATCCTACAAAACAAAAACAAACAACAACAACAACAAATAAGGAAAAAAAATATTTATCTCATGTTGCAGGGTTAAATCAGTTCCAAGGTAATCCTGATTAGGATGGCTGCAAACTATTCTATCTCTGCCAAGCGCAGGATTTCTCATACCCTCCTTTGTAACATTCTGGGCTGCAGGGTTGTCCACTGTCAGCCAATAGACTGATTTAAAGTTCCCAGCTATCTTTATGTTGCAGATATTCTTATCACACATTTACTCCAAACCACTGCCATCAGAGAAAACGTTTGGTGAAAGAAAATCTTTTCAGTTTGTTTCTCAGAGAAAATAGAAGTTAAAGGAAGAAAAATCTCAGGTGAACAGACAGTCTTCATTTGCTCTTTATTACTGATTCTCCTGCATCAGCTTTTAGAGAGTTTTCAGGAAGATTTAGAAGAGAAAAGAGCATTTCATACACACACAAAATAAAAATGAGGAAGTCACTTACTAAATTGCAAGTATCACTTTACCCTTCTGACTCATACAATGCAACTGCCCTACACTGAAGTGCCATTCTTAAAAGTTCTCACTCAGATTTCACTTACTACTATCACCTGAGGTGAATCATAATCCTCAAATCCACTCTCACAAATTACAATCACCTGCCAAACAACTGTAGTATTCTCCCTGCGAGGATGACCAAAGCAGTTCAGAATTTTTTCTTTACTTTTTATTTCTAGTGCTCACTTCTCTCAGTTTCCTTCTGAAATTATTTTGGTAAACCTTCTGTAATTCCTTCCTATTGATTCCCAGAGACAGTATATTTATAGGCATATCAGGATAATAATATCTTTCTTGTTTGCTGTACAAGTGAGAAATAAATGAATTAAAAAAAAAAGAGCAATTAACAAAAAAGCAAGTGATGAAATAATATATCCCCTGAGCTATTTTGGAGATGATGTCATACAGGTTGAGTCACATGCATTCAGAACATTCACACACTACCCTAAAGCTGCCTGCATAAAAGTTAAAACACGGTGTGAACTAAGATAGTGGCTTATACATTTAAACTAATAACTGAAATGTAAAAGTATATGTCATCAGTGTATCAGGCCTGGCTTCTACTGTTAAAAGTAGATAAAGGTAGAGCATGAGCAAAACTGTTACAACAGATTTCTAGAGGAAGGCTTCAACAAGGGCTTGATGTACATGAGCCTGGAGTGGCACCTGACCTGTGACCAGTCAGTCTGAATGCCATGTTCAGAGAAGAGAGAATGCCTATTCAGCAGAGGGGCCTTGTATGCCTGTGTGCACCTGGAAGAGCCAATTATAAAAGTTGAGTGGTTTCTACCATTTAATAGCATATGACTTGCTATGCTGAAGATCTTGTTCAGCCTGAAATTGGGGTCAGCCAAACCTGAAGAGAGGAAGATCACACTCTGGCCTTAACAGTCTTAATTCATGCAAACCTAGAAAAATGCAGCCCAAGACATACTGAATCTAAAAAAAGAAAAATAAAAAGCCTGAAAAACCTAAGCTCAAAATCTCTGAAAATAATAAAATAGATCTTACTCCAAAAACAACGGGGAAAAAGAATTATTCAGACCTTTCAGAGCCTTAAATATTTGGATTTGAATATTGTTGGATATATTAGCAATAGCTCAAGTAATACGTGCTGGGGTTCGCTGCTAACTACTTAACACATCCTCACTACCCGAAGCATAACCTCACATTTTTCAGGCTACTTTGCAAAGGCAAAGCAAAATGTTAAGAAAAATCTTGGTTTGGTTTGTTTTTTTTAAATCAAGGCATTGACTTTTACTGGCCTATCTCAGGTTTCTATTTATATACAACTAATATAAACTATCAAAATATTAGAGAACAATGGAGTTCAAAGAGGTATAAACTGAGGCTTTCTGAAGTACTTTCAGTCCTAACTAAAAACAAGCAATGCAGCACTGAAATTTTCTGCAAGTTCTCCAATTAATCACCATTTGATGAAGCCATGACACTGCCATTTTGGTGATTTTGTCTTAGGTGAAGCTACAGTGTGCTTAAGAAAGACTGAGATATGCTTCAAGGCAAACGTTTGCCATTTCTTTGCAGTAACCAGAAGAGTGACACCAGTAATAATTAATATCTCTGTGCTTCACAAACAGTGAAATCAGATGCACAGCTTATCAAGAGTCTGTGTATGTAATTTTTCCATTAACAATTCTGCAGACAGAGCATTCATAATTGTGCCTGTGGTGAATCCCGATGAGGTGTATTTGCCTGACATTGTTGCAGAACTGGAAAAATGAATGTATGCGTTTTAAATTTTTATGATTACATTTTTACTGAAGTGTGGGGGCCTGAAGTTTCATGACTGTTTTAATGCAATTGGTTCCATTTAGGAAAGATGACATGTTGAAATGTGATGCGCTGAATGTTTCCCAGGTAACAGGAATTCAGTCAACAGCAACACTGGGTATTGTCATAGCTTTTAAATAAAAAGGCTTATCTTCCTCTTTTATATAGGATATGATGCATCACATTATACAACATCATGATCCTACATGACAGCCTCTCAAACAGAAATTAAAAAGTTTACTTCACTCTGAATACTCCTGAACTTGGATCACATGAGCACATTGGCTGAATATGCAGTCAACACTTCCCAGTTCCCTTACTCACATAAATGGTCACATTAATTCCTGATACAACTCTGATGATTTGTACAGCATTTCAGCCCCCTTAGGGGTGAATTTGGGCCACTGTTCATGCTGTTACACTCATTGTTTGTGCATCCTTCCCCAGAGCTATTGGGAGAGAAGCCACAAGGGAAGAAACATTGTGCAAAAAACTTACAGCAGAAGTTAAGAGTGCTACATAAACACTTCAGGGGGTTGTCATGGGAAACACAGCCTGGCACTTACTGATTCTTCCATTAAATGAATTTCTTTCATATTAGAACAGGGAAATAACTAAGGGTGAGTTAGCTGGCTGGGAAGAAAGAAGAAAGTCTCTGCTGCTATTGAAACCTTAAATTATATCTCAAACACAATTCAAATCAAACTAAAGCAGATACTGAAGGTAAATTTTCACATTCTCTATCATTTAGTTTCTATACAGCTTGGAAAAATATGTATTGAATTTTCTTCTGGAAAATGTGAAACCTGAGTTTTTCCACCTGCTCTTTTTAGACAGGGAACAGCTATCTTTCTGAACGTTTCTTTGCAGCTCAAAGATGAGGAGCCCAGGGTGGGATCCCACAGTTCTGAGAATGGGATAAACTGCATACAACTGGTATTCTACAACAGTTATTTCCCTGAAAATTTTTCTTTGGCTGGACTGTTCAAGAGGTCAAGATAATTAAGTGTTAAAAAATCAGGAGGAGACTTTAGGCCCACCACTGTTACCCACTTGATATATTTCTTTTGAATAGAGGAAAACTGGAGTTCTTCTATGTCATGGAAGACCAAAAGTTGAGAAATACCTTCCAGTCTAATGCTTCAGACATAAAACTAAACTCCCCCCTATAAGGTTTTTCTGTCTAATAAGGATACCAACCCTAGATATAAACATTGTCCTGCAAATGCAACAAAGTACCATGAAGTACTCATCTCTGCTTCTCCGGGCTGTTAACTGTAATAATTTCTACACTCCAGTGTAGATGCTGAATTATCTGTAAAGTCTAACTTACAGTCTCATACCCACCTTAGTTAAATCAAAAAATTGCTACCAGCTGAAATAGATTTGATGGCTTGAGTAGCAAGGCCGAATTTTGGGGACAAATATCTGCCTAAACCTTGCCACTAGAGATAGAGACTTCTGCAGTAACTCCCAAACTGAAAGGATCATGATAACCCAGTCATCCTTAATGACTCTGTTTCATGTATCTCTCAAGCACTAATTGCCTCTGTGTCTATACAAGGAGACATCCTTTCTGTGAGAGAATGTAATGCACAGTGAAAGATGCCTGGTTTGTCTTAACCATCAGAGCTCAAGTGCTGCCAGTACAGGTACCTACTTCACTGTGCCAGAATGTCTGGGTTCTGGGCATCTGATGCAGAAGAAAATAATTTGCTTTGTAAACCATGTTTGAAAACACAGACTATGCTCCTGTGTTCATTATGTCGGTGTATATGGAAGTGAAATAAGCAAAGGGAGATTTCTAGCAGAATCCAGTATTTTATGGGCACAATTTGTAACCCGTTAAGGAGCTCAGTAATATGACAAGGGAAATGAAAAGCTTTTGCCTCTGCTCGTGGTACATCTAGCAACATAGATGCAAAACAGCACCAATTCTCACCCACACATATGTCATCTCTCTTTCTCTCTCTCTCAAGCTTATTTTTTAATACTTCAGAAGTTCATACTGGGCTACCTCAACTTTCTCTTTCCACCTTCATTCCCCTATACCATGAAGAAAATACCTGGAGAGAAACACATGGCAGGGATTGGGGCAGGATGCTAAGGTAAACAAATAATTTTTTCCCTTTACATTGAGCATAAGTCATTAATTTTTGATGCTTTGAGATCAATTTGTGCATGAAACAGAAAAACCACTGATTGATATTTCCCTGGAACAGATGTTCTAAATGCCAAGTAGCAAAGAGATGCATTGTGCAAAACAAAGGCAAGCTGATGCCTTTCCTGAAGGATTAAGATAAAATTCCTAATGTTCCTGAATGATTGGTCCAACCAATCCACATCTAATAAATCACCTGTACGTTAGGATCATATTCTCAGCATAGTCACAAGACTACTCAGCAGAGCTTTAGTTGTTATTTTGTTGGAGTGGAGTTTAAACCTCAGTTTCCTGTATGTGAATATTGCTGTGGAATTTAGTGACAGAGTGGCCTGAACTTGTAGGGTCATAGCATTTAGTTTGATAATTCTGATGCCCAATATCTGTGGTTTGACCACTGAAATAGGCTTGGGAAATCTGATCTTTAGTTCTCCCATAGACCCACTGTATTACTACAGCCAAGCTAAACAAGGTCTCTGTGCTTTAGTTTCCCTGCATGCCAGTAGGATATAATAATTATTTCTCTATTTATGTATTTAGACTGGAAGACAGCTTTTTGTTTGGTTTGTTTTTTCTAGAAAGGAAAATATCTTGCTCTGTGTCTAAACAGCATCTCAGTCCTGGCTGGATTTCCTTGATGTCATTCTACTCAAGATAAAAATGACAAAACAAGTATACAGATTTCTCTTTTCAAAGCACATGTTTCCTTGGATGCAGTAATGTTTTCTACTGGCTAGCCTAAACTCCTCTGCCCTTCAGGTAAGCAACAGTGAAGCCATAGTGGGAAAAATTCACTTCTGCCTTCCAGTGTTAACCACGTGATGCTACCACAGAGTATGTGGGACATGTTAGACATTCAGCCTAAACACAGGGCATAATAACTCATTCTCACAATACATAACAAGATCTTGAGTCTGAGGTAAGATTCAAGACAGAGCAAAATGTTTTCCTGAATCATGCTGAGTAAGGTCATCCAGAGCTGGGATGGAGAGATGCCCAAGCTCCAGAGTAGGCCGAACTGATGTAAGATCATATCTAAGACCTCTGCAAGGGCTAGAAGAACCAAAAGTACAAAGAGCATACTCTACAGTTTGCACAGCTGCAGGATCTAGGCTGATAGTAAATACCATCCACTTTTGAGACTAGAACAATTATTTACTACTTTTATTGCAGCAGCACCTTAAAAATTGTCAGAATGGTTTGTACTCCATGGAAGCTGTAATACCTGACTTTAGAAAGCAGTTCAAGTGTATTTAAAAGCACAACAGCACAAAATGGACTTCTTAAAAACAGAACAGGGCACTGTGGGGGTAAAGTAATACAGAAAAGTATTATTTATATGATTTTTCTTTCCCTACTCCTTCCAGAGGATTACAGTGACAATTTGTAAACCACCATAAACCACTATGAAACTAAAGTGCCTTAATAAGAGAAAATTAGTTAAGGAAAAATGTAGCTTTCAAGTACAGGAGCAGGTAAACTAGTTCCAAATCAAAAGTTCAATTTAATCTGAAAGGAAAACAAATCCATCAGTGTCTATTCAATTTGCACTAAAGCCTAGAGGGACACTCAACTCAGTTTCAGCTGTGTCTGTATATATGCTGTTTAAGTCTTAAGCTCTCTTTTCTCAACATAAGCTTTGCACTTGGCTGCCTAATTTAATTTTCCTTTCACACATCTGTGCATGTCTAAAAAAATGTTGTCTTTTTTCTAGTAGACTTTCAGTTACACAGCTTTGTTTTGGCTTTTCTTGTATTTTTTCTATTTTTTTTGTCCTAAAATTTTATCCTAAAATCCAGAATATTTTTCACTTAACACTTTACATTTTAGTAACAGTGATGATCCCACAAGTGACATTGCTCTAGTGGCACGTGGGCAACTTCACCATAGCAGACCCTTCTTTACAGTGGGAAACTGTAGAAGCATATTTCCATGACCTGTGTTGGACATTGTTGCTACCAAAAAAGCGGAACAATGTCTTGGAATAGTAGCCTAACTGAGACAAATCACAGGAAAAGAGAAACGTGGGCTTTGATATTATTCAGTGTGCTTTTCTAATAGCAATGGTCTGCTATATAAAACAAAATTGTGTATGTATATATATAAAGCAATGTTGTATTGGGTTTGCATGGCAAGGTTTTGGTAACAGGAGGCTACAAGAGTGGCTTTTGTGAGCAGCTGCCAGAAGTTTCCCCCATGTCCAACAGAGCCAATGCCAGCTGCTTCAAGACGGACCCACCACTGGCCAAGACTAAACCCATCAGTGACAGTGGTAGTGCCTTCTTCAGTATCTGACCCCTGGCTGCTTGGACACTTTCTCTGTATTCTTTCCAGGCTACCTGTCCTTGCTTCCACCCTCTGTTGTCTTCCTTTTTGTGTTATTTTGTGTTGCATTTATTTAATTTCATTTTGTTTGTTTATGTTGTGAGATGGACAGAATCTCCCATCAAGCTATGTGAGTGCAATAGTTTCCATTCCCCATTTCATACCAGCTCTTTACACATTAATTAGTCATTATATGCTGGTGTACTGGTGTACCCTGAAGTCCCTATGTAAAATAAGAATCCCATAGATGAGGTTCTGAAGAAAAGAAGAATCAAGAACTGATTTAACTTTTTCTCTTAGAGATGTATCTTAATCAAACTTTTCTGTAGTTTTAGCAAAAAAATTCAGATGTTCTTATTCTATTATTTTATCTTTATATCCTCTTATTTATAAATAGATATCCTATAAAACTAAACCATCAACCCAGTGCTGTGAGGTTTTTCTTAAAAAAGGAGAAAAAAATGAAAAGGAAAAAACGAACAAGGTATATGACTGAGAATGTGAAAGTCTTGGAACTTTTCTACGCATTGAAGTTGATCCAAAGACATCAGTTCTTGATGTTCACATTCCTTCAAAACTCTAAGGTGGCAATTTACAGAAAACTAATATTAGCAAGAAACCCCACAGGCCTTTTCTGTCCTTTGTTCTGCAGTGTGAAATTACACTTGTTTTGTTGACTCTCTAGCAGTATCACTCTGCTAATCCATTATTGTACAAGAGACTGTAGAAGCTAGCAAAACTTGTGATCTAAGTTATTCTTCCCCACTGTTTACTCAGAATTCTTGCAATGCTTTTCTTTCCGTCTCAGACTCAAACACTAGGAAATGCTTTATGGCCTGGCATGCATGGTGGTGTGTGCCATGGGCCTTCTGAACTCAGATTTCTGCTGAATAGTTATGGTAGCCAAGACTGTGTATCCAAGTTTGTCCCTTTCTTTCCCCTGTTCCCTTGGTTCAGAAATCCCATTAAAAGCTACCCATGATCACAAAACAACTGCAGTCAGAAAATCACTGACAATTCTCATCCTAATCTATCAAATTTGGCAATCATCATTCTATACTATGGAGAGGAGCACATTGGAACCAACTGACAATGCAGCAGGCTAAACAGTGGTAATATTCTTGCCTTACTCTGGAAGAATCTGCAGTTGTTGTAAAATTGTCCAAATGCCATGAGACACTCAGCTAGAGGCCTAAGTATTTTTTTTGTTTGTTTGTACAAACCGTATCTCTAATGGTGTACAACTCCAGAGTAGGGTTGCATTGAAAGATTTAATCCTATCAAACCCTCACTTGAAGTGTCACAGGCCAAATAATGTTCCAAGTTGCCTGGAAGAGAATATTTTTTTGCGTGCCTAGTATTTTAAAGCAAGTGGGAAGAGAAATTGTTTTGCCTCTTCCACTCGGATCAACATGTGTAAGTACTTTATGTAGGGAAAAGAAAGGACAACATTCTTAATGTTTCCAAAATAACTGGAAAGTCACCTTTAAGCAATTTTTGTCCTTAAGGGAGATGCTTGATAAAATCCCTCTCATTTTCTGCTTTGCAGCAAATTTTCAGTTCAGTGAATAAGTTCCACCTTCTCATACAGAATCTAGTGACTAAACTTAGTGGGGGTGTACACACTCTGTAAATCAGCTGTAGAGCTGAAAAGCTCTAAGTCAAGCTTAAGAAATATTTATATGTTGAGGAAATCTATTCTTTGTGTCTTTTCAAGATATTTTATCTCCTATATACCCAAAGGCATTGTGAGTAAGTGGAAAAATAAGCAAAGCTGATTTTGCTGTTTTGATCACTTTTTGGTTCATGGCTGTCCCAAGAGGCCATATTCCTCTCCAGTACAGTTGCCATATTCCAGTACAGTTCTGCAGCAGCCCTCCCATGGCCAACAATACCACATTGGTTTTATATTATCTTGAAAAAAAGAAAGAATTCAGCTCAAAGACTTAACATTTCTTGCCCACACATCTGTAGGTTGGGTGCTTACCTCACATTTGAACATCTCAGAGGCTTGACAATTAATATGCAAATGCTGTGGGTGAATGAATTTGCGTCTTTTGGCTTCTTGACCTCTTGACTGAAGCAACCTAAATGAGAGCATGTATTAAATCACAGAGGAGCTCCCTGAGGAGATAGTGTAACCTCTGATACTCTTCATGACAGCACACTAATTAGATGTCCCCTTCACAGAGGAACAAACAGAATGTTTCACTCATATCAGTAGGCTTTCACACATCTTCCCTATGGGGCAAAATTTCTTTAGAAGAACTCCTGTCCCTCATGCATTGAACTGCAGCCTAAAAACTTGCAGAACTGTTTTACATGGATTGATCTTGTCATATATTATTCAACTTGCCATAGTAGAGCCCCTAACAAAGTTTCAAAATGGTACAATAGACAGCCCACAGAATCTTAGCATAACAATCCTGATATAAGAGGAAAGGTAGAATTTTTTTAAAAAAGGAATTAATAGGATAGTTTTCTAAATTTTTAGACTCTTGAAGTTATATGTTCTGTATGTTTGAAAGGAAAAATGCAGGAAGAAAACAAAACTATGTAAAAAGTATTTTGTAATTTAAAGGAATCTTTCACAGTAAAATGTTTTAAAATTACACCAAATTTTATACTAAAATCATGTGATTAGAAAAAGAAATTCTTTAGGGCAAGGCTGAAAGTGTTGGCTGCCCCAAAGTAGTGAAGTATTATTGAATAATATCTTGGAGAAAAGTAAGAATTTCTTTATACCTCTGTTTCATACCGTGGTCACCCCAGGCTAGATTATACTTATTGAGTATAGATGATTTTAGAGAGATTGCTCAAGCATCTCTTGGAACAGCCTTCTTCAGAGCTTCAACTGCTATGAATGTACTCAGTCATACCTAAGTGTTTCATTAAGCTCCTAAATTTACTTATAGTTTTATGAGCTTGATTCTCATTTTTGAAGCAATCAATTGATAGTAGAATTTTGATCCATGGTGGACAGTGAAAAATGTAATCCTGATGAAGAATTCCAAGCCTAGAAAAGTCAACAAGATGAAACATTCACTTGCTTGGGGATCAGGCAATGACTCAGAGCTGACCAACTGAGTCTGAAGTTACCCTCTTTCAGATAGTCTTTATGAAGAAAATTATTCTCTCAGTATCCAAAAAAAGGGAGGAAGTCATGAAAATTTCATTAAACTGAGTAAGTACATTTCTGTCAGCTCTGTTTTTACATGCAAGATGCATACATAGTACAGTGTCTAACAGCTTAAATAAAACCTTAAAGTGTGCTACCTCCATTGGTTGGACAGGAATGAAGTAAAGCATCCAAGTTCCCTGGAGGTTTCCTGTTAAAACATGCAATTGTTACCAGTATGCCTGTTATGGGTATTTCCCAATGACTTAATTAATTCTGTTTAGGTCCTAAAATGAAACTAGCAGCTGAGTAGTGTTTAAATATTTGGCAATGAAAATCAGGCCGGTTGAAAACTTTCTATTATATCTCTTTGCCTTTTATTTTTTTATAAGAAAGTGTTTCTTCCAGTTTTTGTTGGAGTTTCTTTTGTTATTTTTTATTATGAGAAGTGAGATTTAGATATGCTGCCAAGGTGCTTCATGGCAGATCTGACACTTCAGGTTTTGAACTTCCTCTGTTGGGGAGATTCCCTGCTGCATTTATTTCTATTTTAGGTAGAAGACTCAGCTTCTCTAAAATACCTATGAATATTGGTTCCAGGAGAGCTAATTTTATATCCAGATTACTTCCTTTTTGAAGCACCTGCCTTTGGTTTAGAACTCATATTTTTGTCCATACCATCAACCATGCACTGCTCTCAAATTGAGAATTTTCTATTTTCATTTGAAATGGTTGAACATTTATTCATATTACATCATCAGATTGACAGAGAAGGCAAGACCATTTAAAGTCTGTTTAAAGTGAAATTTCACAGGTTCCCCTACCAGAATGAATTGGATTTTACAAAAATTTAAAATAGGCACCTGCCCGTATTGCTCTTTCTCTCACACACACAATAAAAGCAGTACAAGAAGCAATTTGTTGAATTATCTCATGTTTTTTACCATGTTAAATCCAAGTGTAAGACATAATTGGTTTAAGATAACATTTATGCTAGATAGCAATGTTAAAACGGAAATCCATAACAAGTTAAGGATTTTCTTTAAATTAACACCATGTTTGTTACAATGTACAGAAAACATGGCCAAAATGCACAAAAACCCCCAGGATTACTACAATATCAGCAGTTTCTTGACTAATTCAGTAATTTCTCTTGAATCTCTTTGCACATCACATTGTGTTTAATCAGAGATAGAATTATGTTCATACCTCTCTGAGACTTCACAGTCTCTGACTCAAACTGAACTGTCTGTATTAACTCAGATTGTCTTTTTCTGACATTCTTCTAGCTGAGTCTTAGATAATTGGCTCAGTCTCATGCAAATCCTCTGAAATTTGCAAAGAGCCCACATGAGACTTAACATTATTCTGTGAAAGCCTGCTTCTTAAACCTCCTCAATCAATACTGTTTTCATCAATACTCAAAATACAGGGAACATATGGAATAATGGGGGGTGAGGGGAAAAAAGCACACACAACACAAAATATAATCATTATTAGCACTTTTTACTCAGATTTATACATAGGTCTTAAATATACGTCAATACTTGCCATGCAGAAAACTCAATAATACAGTCTGAAAATTTCAAGAGCAGATTATTCCCACTTGGTTTTGCTGTCTTCCTTTTAAAGGTTGAAGGAAGTGAAGGAGTTCTTTTCAGAGGGAGAGGGAAGGCATGGGGATTTTGGGTTTATTCTGGTTTTACATTGTTCGTTTAGTCAGTATTTACAAATGTCATTACTGTCTATTGGCATTTTCTTCTCTCAAGCTACTGCAAATGAATTGTAATTGTTTTAGATGCCATTCAGTTTAATGAGAGACTTCAGGAATAAAAATATATATATATCCCACACACAAGTAGGCATAGGCATTTCTCTTTTGGATATAAAATTAAATACCTCCTTGTCTTGGTGCACAAGGATATTCATCATGAAAATAATCCTGTCCACTCTTTGCTATCAGCCGTAACCAGATGGCTCGATAGGTGTGAGTGGCCCAAGAGTAACCTCTGCTGCTGTTGGACAGAGCTGCCCAAAGGATACTTCACAATGAGCATAGTAGAGAATGAAGGATGAGTGCCTTTAATAATAGGGAAATATAAATAGGGAAAAATAAAGAGAAACACAACAACAAGAAAAGCCCTGATTGTTGTCTAAACACTTTTTTTTTCTCTCGCCTCCTGTAAAAGATTTATATTTCCAGCTCTGATTTCTGAAGACTGCGCAGACAAGGCAAGCCCTATGAACAGTCTGTTCTCCTTCAACGTCCCAGCAGTGTAACAATCCACCCCACCCAAATTGTCTCCTAAATAAGCATCAGCCAAAACAGTTTCTTTTTCCTCCACCTCACTAGCAAAATTTTCTAGAATCTTATATCTCATTTCCCACCCAGGCAGGGCTGGGGCTACACTC
This sequence comes from Corapipo altera, assembly GCF_003945725.1. Taxonomy (NCBI): domain Eukaryota; kingdom Metazoa; phylum Chordata; class Aves; order Passeriformes; family Pipridae; genus Corapipo; species Corapipo altera. The sequence goes on from NW_020884877.1 coordinate 21,790,221, forward strand.
AGTCATTGCATTGCAATTTATCTTCTGGTCAAAAACCTTATCTTCTGGCCAAAAACACCTCCTTCTATTGCACTGCTCTATTTGCTAATGTAGGCTCTACCAATGCCATGTTGAGTGGCAGAGATAAACCCAAGGCACCATTGCCCAGGTTCTTTGATTAAGCCATATAGAAATCTTACTATTAATGTGTGATGGTTTAATCTGTGACCAGGACATAATCATACTCCAACTTACACAGAACACCATATTGCCTTTCAGTAAGAAAAGTTAATTTATACTCCACCAACCTTTTGGTTATTCATGTGTGTGCATCCAATTGCCCTAGGCTCCAGGTAAATGATACAGTCTAGACTTCATGTAGTTCATTAGATCAATATTCTATCTCATTACATGGATGGAATTCACAGTGTCCTCCAAAGTCCAATTTTATTTCTTTCACCTCTCAAATTAAACACTGCCTTAAAGGTTTACTTGATGGATTACTCTGTTTTATCTGATGATGGTCTTCAAGGCACATGTGGCAGTATATCTTATCCTATTAGTAAAGATCATTAGCTGCAGCATAATTGCCTCTCTATGACACATAATAGTTTCATCTATTATTATCATTCCTGTCCTGTAATTCAATTTCATGATTATGGTTTAACAAATCAAGGGGCACGGCAAACAATATATTTTAGCCATCAATTAAAGTAAAGTCAAGTTTCTGACAAGATACATAGGGTGGTGCTAAAAGACATTTTGCCATTTGACTCTTTTTGGTTTACTGAAAATTTCTCCATTCTGTCTCATTTTTTAATATAGAAAAATATTGAATCAAAAAAAAGCTAGATTATGCTTTCACTGCATTCATTGGCCTCCTGTTTCTTTAGCAGAGCATCTGTAACTTGCTAGGGTCTTTCCAAGCATTGAGGATAGCCCTTTTTTCTAGAAGATCAAGATTATGAAAAAATGACACTATGTAATAGTTGTCTAGTTAAGATTTGCCTAGAGGACATTTATTCCATAAGACTTTACTCAACACTCTCTACTACAGCTTATAGGAGAAGCCTCAAAATCCACCCCAGTAATATGCCATAAGGAGAGAGGAGAGCAAGTTAAAGGAAGAACTCTTGCCCTTGGGTCAGTATCAAGAAAGATATGTAGCCATAGTGAAAAGTAGCTTTTTTTATTATTTGAAAACAGCTTTCTTTTTATTTGAATATGTAAATTTTCAAATACTCACTATGCACTTCACAAGCCAGTGAAACTGATATCCACTCACATCCATAACTTATCAGAGATTTCATCTGCAACAGTGTTTTCCCATGATTCTAAGGATCAATTCTGGGCCATTTTCTCCGAGGCCATCAACTTTTCTCACTCCTTAACAAGCAGACCATCAAACCATTTCCCTGTCTCTTACTCACTTGGTTTCACTGGATAATTATTCTCAGTTCCAAAAGCTGTAATGGATGCTTTATCTCCTCTCCAGTGACCATTCACCAGAAAATATGACGCATAATTAAGAACTCTGGGAGGAAAAGAGAGAGAAGAATTATTCCCATTATGTAGATGATTTTTAATGAATTTTATATGAATATGAATTAATATGATTTAAAACTAATTACCAGAGAGACATTAATTCTAACATACCTAAGTAAACCCTGGTAGGAACAGTGACCAGTGATTACTGGTTATCTATACCCAAAACTGAGTGACATTTTCATTTGGGAGTGAAGTGGCAATAAATGTAATCAACCAGGTGGGAAGCGTCATGAAAACAAATTAAAGCTCTCAAATTGGTTGAGGAATAACTATGGAACTTTGCTGGGTTCCTACCTGAGTGTTGCATTACTAAGTATTGTACTTCCCTCCTGGCTGTATTCATATTTTCTTCTTATATCCATGCTTTAGGAAGGTCCAGCTGAAGGGAAGGATGATTTTTGTGAGGGTGGTTCTTAGATGATTGAATTCTTGAAAAGCATTTTTTGCTGGCCTTTGGAAAGCTATTTATTAGGGGCTTTTGCAGCAAGACAATTAGGAATGCTAGGTTTACCAAGAAATGTTTACATTTCAGTACCATAAATGCTGATTTGCAAGCAGTGACAACGAATTACTAGTTTTGCCAAAGCTGTCACAAAACTTGGGCATGGCTCCTACACTCAGGTACTTTCCTGCCATCTCATTTCCTTAGCCAGCTAAAAAGCTTGATCTCACTGATGGAGAGCACTCCATCATGTAAACAGAATGGAGGTAGGAAATATAAAATTTCCTATGTCCTGGGCAATAGATTTGGTAAGGAACAGGTTCCAGAATTGTGTAACCATTTGCTTTGTAAATCTGATCTGTCATTATTTTTAATTCTAAAGTAAGCTTCCAGGTAGGTTGTCTCAGAGTACTGCTCCAAGAAGGAGTTTAGGGCAGTCCCCATCAACAGATGACTGTAGGGAAAACTCTATTTATGTCCAGAAATTCATTGTCTTTCATAGATACCTGACAATTATGACAGGTTTTTTTCTTAACAAAACTAAGAAAAAATAAAAATAAAAAATTAAATATCAATTACCTCTACAAAGAAGAAATGTCTTTTCTGCTTCAGACTGTACTGCCTTAATTTCCCTTAGGGCTCTCAGTAGGATTCCTATATGTCTATCCGAGAATCCCAGTAAGACATTTTCTGATTGTGTGCACCTGCAATAAGTCTTTTCCTCCGGGGTTACATTAGACTTTCTGCACTTGAGTAGCTCCAGGTGCTACAGTGAAACTGGGTATGCTCATTCTAATAAATGGTAACAAAAAATAGATCCTCAAGGCCAAGGAATTTCAGATCCTAGCCAGTTCCCCACATTCAAGGATGGATAACTTCAGTCTTTTTAAAAGTAGACCGTTGCAATCATTTCACTGAAGTTTCACGGTGAGATAGGGTGGAGAAATGGAAGCATTCCTAACTAAGAGATAGAATGGAACAATTTTTTACAAAATAAATCAGTCATCTGAAGTATCTCCACATTAACAACTAATCAATTATTACATTATCATATAATAAATAGAAATTTATTTCTATCTAATAAGTGTTTCTTAGTCTTGGCAATATTGTGGAAAGACACTCTCGTGGATATTTTTCCAAATATTGAAATATAAGGGCAATGAGATATCTTATGCGAGTTGACTATGGACAGATGGTTGCCTGGAATATGATACCATAGTTTCCACCTGCAGAAGCTGAAAAATACCTAGACACACTCTGGTTCAGACATTAGTTGAAATAGAAACACCTGTGTTCATTTGTTCTGCTTTCACGGAAGGAGTAGCATCAACCAATTCAGCAATAATCACTTACAACTGGGTTGACCAAGTTTAGCAAAGGTCATTGGGTGGTAGAGCTTGTGGTATGAGTATATATTGCTGATTGCATGTCAAAGGGGTTTTTTCATCTGATTCAGGACTTGGGTGCTAGTCTACATCCTGAGTGAGGGGATTTTTTTCTGAGTCCTGTCAATCTTATATGGCTCTGACTATGAGATTGTGTGGGCTGGGAAGTCACTGGAGCTTCTGTATAAGTGCTTATTGGTAGGGATACGGATTTTATTTTGGGCCTTTCTGGCTTCTGATTTCAGGAGCATTATTACTGGTGCTGATTCTACACAAGGAAAAGACCTTATAGGCATAATTTCTCTCTAATGAAAGATTATAGAAGATATGGGAGTTCTCATGACCTCTGCTGGAAATTCATCTTCACTGCTACTCCTGCTTCTCTGTTCTCATCTCTCCCTGTCTGCATCTCCTGGGGTCCCTGAACAGATACTAGAAATGTAGGGAAAAAAGGCAATGTTCTCTTACTGTTACCTTAAAGTGTTGACAATTACCACTGGCTCAAAGGCCAAATCCTCTTATAAGCAAGGGAAAGGAAATGGAGTTCAGTGGAGAGCAGGTGGAAGTGCAGGAACAGTGAAACGGTAGCTCTGGGTGAACTTGAAGTGTCAGTAAGTTCTGTGGGTCCTGAAGAACTGACCTTAACATCTCATATCAGGGGAATCTTTCTTTAGAAGGGGAAATTGAACTTGCCTATCAAATTGTTTTTACATGAATACCTCTTTCAGATTCATGTCTTAGAGAAGTTGCTGGATTTGAGGCACAAAGTGTGCCTGAAAAATCAAGGGCTAACTGAACGATATTGCATGGAGGAGTTTTACTCCTACTAGAACTAAATGAGAAAATATTTTGCCCACAAACCCTCCATGTAGGAACTAACCTAAGCAAATCAATGTCTACTGAGAGTAGCATAGATTTCTTGCTCTCACTGCAGAGAGCTTAATGTTTCAGCAATTTCAAGCACTCTGAAAAGTCTTCACCCACTGCATGGCTACAAGCTACCTTGGAAGTAGCTGTAGTCTGCTGTAGTGCTGTATTTTGTGGCATGCCTCAAGCTCAGAGATCCCATTTAACTGAGCTTATGCTGTGGTTGAGAGTCAAGCTTCATGTGGCAGCTTTTGATTGAGAAATATTTCACCTAATTCATCTGTGTTAAGGATGGCAAAAAATCAAACCCTCCCACGCACCCTTTATAAATCATCCTGGTTAATATACCAGTAAATGTGTTATCAAAAATGCAACACCTATTACTGTGAATTTCAAACAACCAGCACTGTAAGTCAGATCTGAACCTGTGGGGAAGGTATAAATTGATTAGAGTTTTTGAGAAGCTATAAATTACAGGAAAGCAAGAGGAACATCTTTAAAGGGTTGACAACAAAGAAAAGAAAGATTATTGAACACAAAAATGCTGGGCCAAATCGCAAATAGCTTGTTCCTGAGAGAACAAGGGTAACGAGAACTTTGCTGCCATTGAATAAGGGAGGAAGGGTGAAGAGAAAGACCTCAGTGGATTAGAAATATAGGCAAAGAAGGAAGATTAAAACCCTTGGCAATATAAAGCTCTTAATTAGAAAAAATAATGAGGCAAAATGAGCCATTATCATTAGCGAATATTTAGCTGGAAAAGAATGACAATTAATGCCACTGTGCCAACTTTATTAAGGTGCTCTCTGCAACCTCATCATCCCCAATTTCTACAAAAACTGAAATGTAAATTTAATTTGAAACTTTTGAATGAGGTGTTGAAACAACTCATGTGGCTATGAGATCCATGGGTAGGTTTGCAGTAGGGTCTATTTTAATGTCCTGCTATTGTGCCTTTTATCATATCTGTAAGCCTGCAGAACCAAGAAATGATATTATACTATGCAATAAAAATAGAAATTTCTAGGTGTGAAAAGGCTCCAGATGGGGTAATGCAGAGACAGAGCAATAGAAGTGTTTTCTATACATAAAATGATGACCCATCTTGGCTGGAATTCACAATTCTCAGAGGCTCTGAGAGCACAGGTATTGGGAAATGATAGAAAAAAGGAGGTACACAGAGGAGGAGATCTGGGAATATAGGAGAGTAGTGTTAGATAAGCTCTGGTTGTATAAGCTTGACTGACGGATAATTTTGAACATGTCTCTGTCCAGCAAACCTTGGTTTGCCTAGTACACTACTTTGAGAATTATGGTATTCTTGTATTATTTCTCTTCCATTCTATTATTTTATAAATATATAAGATCTAGTCATTCAAATAGATTACCATTAGGCCACCTTCCCTTATTTCATTAGTGGGAGTAATTGAACACAGAGCTAGCCTTGAGGGGACATCTAAATAAACAGTTGCAGGGAGATATGTTCATCTGATTCGTGCTCTGAGCTGATCAGAAATCACACAGAAGCAGTGTGTCCTGTGTGCAACAAACCATATCCGTAACAACCCTCAACTAGTGGCATGAGATGAAGTTTTTATGGCCTGCATGGGTTTTTCAGCACAAAATATAGTTGAGAAAATAAAGACAAGTTTGAAAAAACCTTTGCATGTATGTATTCTTCAGACTTCATACTTGTAACATCCCTGTATTAACATTCTACAGAAAATCAAGCTAAAGGTTTTCAAGTGTATTTCAACAGTAGAACAATTATTTTTTTTTTTACTCTATGTTAACCCAAATAAATCACCAGAACATTCTTCATCAGTTCTGAAGTACACTCTTCCCTTTTTTCTTTCGGACAATGAGTCTAAAAAATGGGAAGTCAGGAATGTCTCTGCTAAGTCATACCTGTAGTCCAGCATGAAAATAATGATCAGTAATGAAATCTTCAAAAGCAGATGAATGTCACCCTACAGTAAGCTGACATGGGATGGTTGTTCTGTGAAAATATTTTGCCTTAACTTTTTTACTTGCTCTTTAAGAGTTGTAGTTTGTAGCTCTTCTAGAACAGATGTCAGCCTTAACTATAAATTTATTTTAAAAAATAATAATATGATAGGGATTTTTTAAAAAGTGTGCTTTTCTTTACTCTTCCATTTATTCCTTTGAGAATCTTTATTTATACACATTTTGTTCTTTCTTACATCTTTTCAATTTAAGACTCATTCTTATTCCCAGAAGACTAAGTTAATTAACAAGAAAATGAAAATATTCTCACCTTTGTTTCTGCTTGCTTTCTACATTAGAGGGCAGAGTTCCCCCTTATCTCTCTGTTCATCTCTTATTTATTCAAATATGTTTGATAAAATTAATTGGGAATTCATTAAAAAGGCTATGTTAACATCTTGGGGGAAGAAAGACCTTTATTTAATATGCGAATGTGCTGATACAATGTGTCTGAATCAACGCAGCCATTATTTTGAGGGATTATTTCAGGGAAATTAACTCTGTGGGCCCCTTAAAATTTAATTTTGTGTTATGTTAAACATGACCCAGCAACTGAAAAGATGTAAGAATTTCTAAGAATCATGATAAAAATAGGTTTTTTATGTTGTCTTCTATATTTACTCAATGTTTGAACTAATATTTTTGTAAATTTGGCACTGAAACAAAAGTTTCTGATCACTTTACATTATAAGTTTTGGGGTTTTTAAAAGTATTTGAAGTTGTATAACAAAAAGAGTAGTGTGAGGGGACAGTAAATACAGTCTAAAGGCATGAAGTATCCAAGCATCCATTTAAGAAATTAAGATAACAGATGAAATCAGTATCTTTAGTGTAGTCTAGCTACTTAATTAAAGGTCCTTGTAATCTCCTTGGGTTTTTTTATCCCTGTATATTTCTCTTGGTTTTTGAAGGATCTCAGAGTCCTTGTTTCTATGTTATACTTATTTTTCTGCAGAAAGACACATCAAACTACAGGGAAATAAATAGGCAAGACTGAGAATTTGTAGGATGCACTCAAAAGTGGAAAATGAGTCTTTCATTGTCACTATATGGCCTTAGTAATTAACTAGTGCTTATGATGATCCAATACATGTTGTTCAGTATTAAACACTTTTTTAAATTGAAATCTGAAATAACTCTCCAAACTTTCCTTTAATTGCATTTTAAATGTTTAAAGTTTAAAATAAAAATTAAATACTTTAATTGATATATTTTTCCCCAGGTTCTCTGTTTCATGAAAATTTGTTCTTAACCTCACTGTTCTGTCAGGTACACAGATCTTTTGCATCCCATGACCCATGTCCCATCTCTGGGGCCAGGTAGTATTGTTGAAATGCCTACTAGGAGTCCTTAAAGCTCAGTCATTAAAGCATGAATCCCATAAGATAGGATGAATCAGTTACTGAGTATATGATCTGAATTCCAACCCTCCACAGCCATCTTCAGCCTGGGAGAGCTTCAGCTTTAAGCCTGGACAGAAAAGGAGCATACTAGACAAATTGATTTGGAAGATGTCTCCAGAAGGCACATTCTCTGTATCTGTTCTTGAAGCCAGAAAATCTACAACTAAATTATTCCTGACAGAAGTTCATCTACCTCTCCAAAAGGACCCAGAGCTGAGGACTTGGCACAAGCCTCTGTCAGTCTGAACTTCTGCTTCCTTCTCATAAAAAGCATCCTCCTGAAACCTAACCTGGATGCCTCATGCTCCAACTAAAGCTGTATTTGGGTTCCTCAAACCCAGCCAATAACTAAGCCCCACACAGCCGCTCCCCCACTATGCGCCCCTGTGGTGGGATGGGGAGCAGTAGTATCCCCATTAGCTCAATGCCATTTAGAGCAGTATCATAGACTCCAAATGGTTTGACCTGAAAGGGACCTTACAGGTCATCCAGTTCCATCCTCTCTCTACACAAAGCCACAGGTATCAGAAGCTCCTGGGCTGAGATAAAAACAGTTTAATAATTGACATTAGATATTATAGAACTATAATAATGAAAAGGGAGACAACTACAAGAGAGGAATAAAGCCCAAGAAAGTCAAGTGATGCACAGTACAATTGCTCACCTCTCACTGACCGATGCCCAGCCTGTCCCTGAGCAGTGATCAGTCCCTCCCAGACAATCCCTCCTAGTTTATACACTGAGCATGATGTTCTGTGGCATGGAATAACCCTCTGGCCAGTTTGGGCCAGCTGTCCTGGCCATGCTCCCTCCCAGCTTCTTGTGCACCTGCTAAATGGCAGAGTGTAAGAGTAAGCACTGCTTAGCAACAACTAAAACATCAGTGTGTTATCAACAGTATTCTCATACAAAAGCCAGCACACAGCACTGGACCAGCTACTAGGAAGAAAAATAACTCTGTCCCAACTGAAATCAGGACATAAATAAATTGGTATCACCTCATACTGGTCTTCCTTCATAGTAATAATTCCAGTTGCTTGTGTCAGTGCTTGAGAAGCAAGACAGTAGCAGGTATTAGCTAGTGTGTATAGCAGGAGTCCACCTCTCTGTATGTAGTGTGCATCAATAGTGGAAAATTTATTGAGATAAGGCAGGCATTAGGCTGATAAAAACATTATCTGCTCTTGCATACACTTTCTGACTCTTTCAAGCACTTTTTCCAGTAATGTGCAGCTTTTGTGCTTTAAGGTAACCATTAGTGTCAGGGTAACACAAGGAGTGAGAAGTTGATGTATCAGCTGGTGGTAACTTAACTAAACAATAAGCATTGTCCTTTGTTATTTGTAATGTGGTAGTGGTGAAGGACCTCTCTAGAATGTTTTTCAGGAGAAAGTCTTAAAGCACTTTATAAATAGTAACCAATCATGCATCACAGGTTGGACAGGTTTTTTTCTTCTCTCTAGAAAAACCCTGAACATAAAACTGTCTTTCATCTTGTCAGGCAGGCAGTCCAAAGGAGAGACACTGACAGAGTGTAAGTCTAGTGTTTGCTCATCTTGCACCTATGCTTTCTTCTGGAATCAAAAGAGCTAGATATTTTTCTCCAGTGTAGAATAGATAAGCACCAGGGTGACGGTAAAAACAGTTGTATTGATCTGGTTTCCACACAGCGTGAGAAATGGAAAAGAACTGGTAATTACCTGCTTCATAATTCTAAACGTGATGAACCAGGAAGAATGCTCTAAGAAATTGCTTTCCATGAAGTAATTAATCTTTTAATTTTCTTTTTCCATCATCACATGACTTCTTAAAGTATCTTTAATTCTCATCCAATATCATAGAAATAGTCAGCTCTACACCCTTCAAAGCATATATCAGTTTTGAATCCCTTATCTGTTCATATATACTGTTCCTGTAAACTGGAGTTGCTCATTAGGTTAAAGATCTTTACTTGAGTAGAAACATACACTGTGATTCTAAATCAGAGCAGATAGATCCAGTTTAAGGGCCTATTCTTAATTTCCTCCATCCTAGTTCAGCTATTATCCCTAATGGTGTCAAATGTTAATTTCTCTCAGTAAATTCAAACCCAGTCATGTGCACTCAAAGAATCTTTCACAGGTCCCTTCAACTTAGTTTCATCCATGTAGGATTGAACTTTGTGAGCTGTACAGAGTTCATGGCTCTTTTTAGTGCAGAAGATGACTGAATCCACAGTTTTCACATTGTTTCAGAAGACATAAGACTGACACATTTTATTTGATTTTAATCTCTTCACAGAGAGAGTGCACATGAGAAATTGAGCTTATAGGTCTGGATGACAGATGAGGAGGCCAGGTGGATTTGCAATACAGTGGTGGTTGAAGACACTGGTTTGCAGGTCAAGTCCTGGGTCCCCAACAATCTCTCTGCTTGACCCAAGGCAATTAATTTTATCTGTCTGCAATTTTGTCTTCTGCATTAAAACATGAGTAGTATTCCCTTTATCCATGTTGCCATTTTAAGTAATAAGGTCTTTGAGGCAAACAAATAATATTCATTTGCACAGGTCATTGTTCAGTTTAGAAGCATGATCAAAACCCAACACCAACTTCTTTCTCACTTGTTACTGAAATTTTGTATACAGCTGATAGAACTGATAACTGTCTCCATTGCTCTTATTACAGACTTGGAAAACAGCCAGATTATGTCATCATCATATTTGCAATACAACTGCAGAACAGTTCAGTGGAAGAGTGTACTCTCCACACTAACGATATCATGAACTTGATTTTTAAGTACTTATATTTGAGTGCTGCAGCTTCAAACCGTGTAAAGATTAGACATGAAAAGGGGAGAAGGCTTATAGAATTGTACTCTCTAAAAACTTATGAAAATGTGCAAGAAGTATCAGGGAAGGAAATATGGGATGTAAATCAGAATAAGAGAAGAATGATCTTCATTAAATGACCTCATTAAAAACAGTAGTTACATGTTTGCTAATCTCCTCCTCAGATGACATTAAACAAAAGATCCTTTACAACTGGAAGATATTAAAGGGTACCAAGAAAATAATATATTCTTTTGTAAATGCTACACTTCATGCTATTAATTTCAATGACTGTTTCATATTTGCCTATCTTTCACCTTGATAATGTAATTATAGTGGTACAAGTTATTCCACATAGATGCCAAGATGCAATTTAACTGTCTCTATGTTTCCTAGACAGATTGTACCTTGCATTTGACCCAAGTATTGCATGGTTATTAATAGTTATGCTATGGGAAGTCTCACTGATGTGTTTGCTGCGATCACATTGTCCCTATCCTCATAGTAAAGGAGAGGCAAAAAAACATTGTTGGTATCATTTGAACAGACTGCAAAAAATTAAATTGAGTGGACATTATCAGTGCAAAAGCTTAAAACAATGTCCATTTCTATAATTTGTATCTCAAGAATTTTTATCGCCTTATGCTTTTCTTCACTGCAGATGTGTTTATGCAGGTTTCCCAGCAGGATGCAGTAGATTGGCACATTGCCTGGGGTCAGTAATAATGGAACAAGTTTATCAGGGTGAAATCCTCCTCTGGCCAGAGCAGTTGGATTCAATATTGTGTTTCTATACCTTGACCATCAGGTACTTCTAGACTTAATAGGTTCTATAATAAAGAAATGGGACAAACACCACTGGCCACTGCCCAAAAAAAAAAAATTTAAAAAACCCAAACCAAACCAAAAAACAAAACGAAACAACAAAAAACAAAGAAACAAACAAAAACTCAAACAAAAAAAACCTCACCAAAAAAAAAAAATCAAAGAAACAGAGAAACAAAATCAAAACACCTCAGAAGAAGTAAATTAAAGTCAGTTGAGATATGCCAGAATTTACATGGATGGTGGTACTTTTGTCTTTATATTCCTATATACCAAATTCTGACATGAGCAGTTTGATCCTACCTCTTGAAAAAGAGCAAGTTTTGTCCAAGTAGTTCCACTGAACAAGGGAAATTTACATGAATTCAGAGTTCGCAGAATGCAATGCTGAGCCTGTGGTTCATCTTTTTGTATTAGAACTGGTCAGAAAATTCTGGAAGAAACCTTCTTGTGTTGAAAATGTTGATTTGCCAAAACTTAATTTCTTCGTATCAGCTACATATAATGATATGTGAAGGTTATAATTGTTAGGAAAAATTTCTCACATTCTGAGGAGAAGCCTATTCTAGAACACACAGTGCTTTAGCAACTTAAAGCAGGGATCTGATCATCAGTCACATAATGCTGGACTCTGAAGCCTGCTTCTCTTACACTCTGCCAGAAATAATATCTTATTATTCACATATCTTCAAGCAATTACAATTAAAATTATTTTTGAATCTCAACCTATTTGACATATATATATATTTATGTAACAACCTACATTTACTTCAGCCCACTCTCTCTGACCGATTTCCTTACATTATTTTTTACACGTCTCTCAATCACACACATGTGGAAATGATCAGATGTAGTATTAGTATTCTACATTTAATGCTACTCTTGAAGGATCCATATTATCTTGCCTTCATTTTCACCAAACTGTGCTTACAGAGAATATAGGAACAAAATTAAAACTGGCTTCTAGGCAGTCTTCAGTTTTAGGTTAGCCCTGACTTTTGATTTGACAGTGGATATTTAGACTGAAAACTTTGTGATCTTTTGTCAGCCATTGTCATGAGCATTTAATAATGTCACAATAATAAAATAATAAAATATTGGAATTTTCAAAGGACAAGGATGAAGTCAGCCCCTTCACATGTATAGAATCTTTGAAGTACCTAAGCCTCATCTGTTCTGGTTTACACTGAAGCAGTTTCTGTAATTACATTCCAGACAATAGCACAACACTTTTCTCTTTCACCGCTGAACTCTTGATCTACCGTCTTTATTATGTTTCCTTTTATAAATAATTTTATGGTCAAATACCCAGCTGAAATTTAAATAAAATGAAATCATGACTTCTTTCCACCATTAGCCCAAGATAACATAATAGCATTATGACAGGTGAAGGTTAACATTTCTATTGGCTACTTTCATTTAAACCATCTCAGAGCAAGATGGCATGCATAATTGCTTTGCACCAATAGAGGAAATAACTCCCATTAATCCTGTAGTGAAGGTCAGAGAAACATTGCACAGACTCAGAACAATCACAGAACGAAGACACAAGAGAACGACAGGGTCATTTAATTCACGCACCCGTAGCTACTAGCACAGCCTCAGAGACAACTATTCATCTAGACAATACAGAATTTTTTCAGTTATAATCCGGTAGCAAATGGGAACAATTCAGGAAAAATGAAAGCGAGGTGAGTTTTTGCTAACGGTTAGAAATGTCTTTAAATAATATTTTTGAATAACGCAAGCTACTGTGGATAATTTGGATCTGGTCTATTATAAATTAAACCTTCCTCTTTTTCAGCAAAACAGAAAACAAAATCCTGATGCAGGGAAAATCAGACCTTCTATTTTTAATTATTTTTCACTTTTGCTATTATTAACATGCCCTTGTTCCATTCACAAATATCAAGAGACAATCTATTCTCGTGATACTTCTGGCCCAGTTTTCCAAGCCCAAGAGAACCTGTTAGTTAGTGATTAGATAAACCAAATCAGAACTCCATCATTACTTTTAACTTTCTCATTACAGGTGAAGAACATGAATTTGCACACTATGAACTTTCACATATTGAAAGGAGATATTCTTTGGTTTTAGGGATCTTAAATAGATGTTCCACTCCTAAACCAAAAGATTTCCATAGAAAACTCAAAAAGTTACTATGGAAAGTTGGAGTGCATAGAAGGTACACAGTATTACAGTAGGATTAATAGACATTTTACTATATTTCAAGCATTCTTCTAAGTCAGAGGATTAATCAGAGATGACCCAGCTCCATTCACTTCAGGGAATACAAACTGGGGTGACACACTATTTGAGCAATAGTAGCAATCATGGAAAGCATCTTCTGCTTCTTGGACACATGTTAAAACCATGGACTATGTTCCAAAATTGTCTCATCATGTTCTGCTGAGGGAAGGAACAACTCCTATGGTATAAGAACATTGTTTTCCAGAGGATTAACTTTGGGCTTCATGATGAACCAGTTGTTGTCTACTCTCCATCTCCTCTGCAGTACTTCCCTTATTCCCTTGCATACACCTTTCACCTTCTCATTTCCTCAGTCATTTCCTCATTTTCTCTGAGACTAATCCTGCCTCAGTCACATTCCATGTTAGAAAAACTTTCCCCTTCTGTGCTGTTTGTCAGCCATCATTTCCTTCATTTTATTTCTGCTATTTATCCATATCTGTCTTATATTTATACTACAATATACACATGAAAAAAAGTCTTTCGCTCTCTCTGTCCAGCAGAATCTTCTCCTTACTTTTGCTATTATCACTGCCTGAATTGCTGTTACACAAGACTGCGAAACTCTCCACAAACTCATTGCTTACAAACTCTGTACATGGATAGTTTGTTTTGTACATACTTTGTAGCTACACAAGCAAATGGGCACACAAATGTACAACAGACAGAGGAGTTACCACAAGTCATTTGATCAAAAGAAGTAGTGATATGCATGTTGTTGGTCTGTCCAATTGAAAAGTAAAAGGCACAGGAATAATTCATTCTTGGTTTGCAATTCTGTTGGAATTGAATGCACAACTATCAGTTATTGTGGCTTTATTGACATGTAATAGCCTGGAAAGTTAACGGTAGCACTGTCATTTTTCCCAGATAGCAACCTTTTAAACATCTTCCCATGACCCCTTTGCCACTCCTCTCAATGTCTTTCCCAGTGTAGTTTTTATTTCATTAATGTAATGCAGAAGGCAGATAGATATAGGAAAGTCACAAACTTCATTGAGTATGCCAAGCCACACAATATTGTGTGAAGGTCAATACTGCGTAAATAGGTGCTCCAGTGCTTGTTTATATGTTTGGGCCATGAAAACTGTAAATGCTATATAAACAATTAGGATTGATTTAATTATGTTCAGACACTTTTTTGTTTGGTTGTTTTCAGTTATTAAGAAATTATGGAGTGTCTCAAAGCAAATATACAGAACTCCAGAAGTCTCAGCAGAAATGAAATCTCTGAGTAACTTCCAATATGATACCCATCTTTTCCCAGAACTTGAGAGATTTCCTTCTAAATAAAGCAGTTGCCCTCTTTTCTCTCAGCACTGAAAATAGTGAAATTAAGGCATTTATACCCATACATATCAGTCCTGAAGTATTTAAAAAGTGACAACAGCTGGAAATACAGGGTGACATTTCTCTCCAAGTGTCATTAGGTACAGAATAAAAAGCAAAAAAATTACAACTCCACCAACAGGTATCCTAGCTAGCTCAGGGCAAGCACTCCTGTCAGCATGGCACACAGCCAAATTAACTTAGTTCCCAAAAGCAGATTCATAGAATTGAACCACAGATAAAGATCATTTTACTTTGACACAAAACTAGGTTTTTGCAAAGTCTTGCTGTTTATTCTTGCTCTTGTGAAGACATCAGCATCCATAAAGTCATTCAGTGATCTGGAAAACAGATCCTGGCACAAAGTAACTTGTTAAAAACAAAGAAAGTTAAATTTCACAGAATCACAGAATCACAGGATCACAGAATCACAGAATGGGTAAGGTTGGAAGGGACCACGGTGGGTCATCTGGTCCAACCTCCCTGCTCAAGCAGGGTCATCCCAGAGCACATGGCACAGGATTGCATCCAGAGAGTTCTTGAATATCGCCAGTGAGGGAGATTCCACAACCTCTCCGTGCAACTTGTTCCAGTGCTCAGTCACTGCACAGTGAAGTTCTTCCTCATGTTCAGGTGGAACTCCCTGTGCATCAGTTTCTACCTGTTGCCTCTTGTCCTATTTCTTGACACCACCTGGCTCCATCCTCTTGGCAACCCTCTTCAGACACTTATAGACATTGATGAGTTCCCCTCTCAGTTGTCGCTTCTTAAGGCTGAACAGGCCCAGCTCTTTCAGCCTGTCCCTATAAGAGAGATGCTCCAGTCCCATAATCATTTTTGTTGCCCTCCACTGAACCTGCTCCAGGAGCATCATGTCTCTCTTCTACTGAGGAGCCCAGAACTGGACACAGCACTCCAGATGCAGCTTCACTAGGGCTGAGTAGAGGGTCAGGATCACCTTGCTTGACCTGCTGGCAATGCTCTTCCTAATGCAGCCCAGGATACCATTGGCCTTTTTGACCCCCGGGGTACACACCTGGCTTATGGATGGCTGTTGTCCACCAGGACACCCAGGTCCTTCTTCACAGAGCTGCTTTTCATCAGTTCAGCCCTCAGCCTTTATGGGTACATAGGGTTATTCTTCAGACTTTCAGACAAATCAGTTTTTGATCCAATCCATCATGTGCCACAAAAATCACAAAGACTAGCACAGACAGACCAGCAGAAATTCATGCCTTTGACTGGAGAGGAAGAACAATCTTCCCTTTCACTAAGAACTGACATTTATATAATTTTCAAGTGACATAGTCACAGTGAAGGACTTAACCAGTTTTCACTATCTCTACATGTTACCATTCTACAACCACAGTTAAGACTTTCATGTCTAGTTCTTTTACTGACACACCACAATTTGGCTTCTTTGAACTGAAATTACTCCCCTTTTGACCGCTCCCGTTAGTACTGTTCCTCTCTGCAAAAAAAAGTAGATGCTCCATTTCCTAGAAAGAGGTTTCTATCAATGAGAATACATTATTTCAAGCTCAAGTAAGGCTTTCTACTAGAAGAGTCCACATTTATTAATTCTGGGAACCCACTACCAGTGAAAGTTACAGGTTACATTGCCATAAAATAAGAACCAAATAATCTCTGAAGTACAAAGACACAAATTATGCCTGGGTAGCTTTCAGAAAGAATTTGGGAAAGCAGTAGTTGAACAGAATTCTGTTCACTTTGTTTGCTTTCAATATTAGGGAAAACAAACAAAAAAAGAGGGGCAGGCTAACATGTGGTATATGAGATTCAGCTGAGCATCTGGCCACTCATACTTAAATTCTGATGAATGTCTATGCTCAAAGCTGCATCAATGTAAATAAACAAATCTAAATAGCATCTCACCACAGTTTATTATGCAAAAATGGGATAAATTTTTAGAGTTTTCTTCAATATGATCAGTTCAACACAGAGGAAAAACTTGTTTCAGTTATAGTTCTCAGTTATATTTTCTGGGAAATAATTTTTTTGCTAGGTATTGATACATTAGTCTGAATACAAAATTCCAGCACGTGGCAAGTACTGTAAAAAACTATTGAAAACAACCTCCAAATAGAAATGTACTGGTGTCACCTCCTAAGATCACCTGAGTATCTTTTCACTTTATTGATAAGGAGTGTGTTAATATCAGGTAGATTGTGCTTCAGATGTGGTACCCTGAGTTTGCCTTAATTATGTCTCCTTTAGGTAGAAAATCAAAATCACAAACAACTCACTGAAAATTTCAAAAAGACTGCTTTCAGAATGTGAACTTCATACAATCAGAACTGGATTCTGTATCAACAGATCAAGTTTCTCATCAACATTAATCAGTTTCCAGTTGGAATTCATTTCCTCCGTTTAATGGTAAAACAAATTGTGATTCAAAGGGTCCCAGTGAGATGTATGTGATGCAGCCAGAGGACATGGAGTTAGAAATTTTCATGAGTGAGTTTAAACTCTGATCATTCACAGTGCAAAGTTTGACAGCTCTGCTCACGATGTGTGTGTGCCAGACTAGTGGCAGGCTATATTGTTCTCTGTTAGTCTCAAAATCTTGCTTTGTTTCAGTGTCAGCATTTTCTGCAAAACAGAGATTTGAAGCTGAAGGGTTTTTCAATCCAGCCCCTAAGAAACTGAGGAATAGTTTTCAGATATGGTTTATTTCCCCGTGTTTTGGGTATTTGCACCAGAGCAAGGGTTTCACATCCATTCGTGGTTCTGTAGTTATCATCAAGGCACAGAGGTTGATATGAGCATATTTTTTCATATCCCTACCCAGTAGAAGTGACAGATCTTCCAAACTGTGTTCCAGCTACCAAGACTGTAAAATCAGGATCAGAAACTAGTCATCGTGATGCAGTTATTCCGGGAAGATGGAGACAGAATGACTTTAGGATGAGGTCAAACAAGTTTATGAGTAAGGTTATGCTGTACAGGTGTTACAGAAGCAGTTGCCTGGATGAAGCAGCCTTATTCTCAGATGAGCCAAACTATTGTTTTTCTACGCAAGATGTGAATGGTCTTTTCACAGGGGTGGAGAAAGGGGGAGTGGTACACCATTACTCTAGTAAGGCTTTTGATTATGACTCTCTGTCTCTGCAGGAATTGTTTAGTATTAGGCTAGAAGGATGTGTCAGAGGAAGTTATTCAGTAGCATTTCTTGATTCCATATTGATCAATATTTTTTCTAATAAAAGTTCTGAGGGAAAATGCCTTTCTGATTGAGTGTATGAGAACATTGGAAGATAGGGTTAGTGTTCAAAATGACAGTAAGGTGTAGTTCCATGGAGAAACACAGAAAATATTGTACGTATTTGGGAAGAATCAGCTGTACTTACATAAAATATGGAAAGACTAGACCATATCCTTCTTCAAAGGAAAGCAAAAAATGCAGACAAGGATCATATCTCTCTTCCTCTCTCTCTCTCTCTACACATATATATATATAAATGGGATTTGTGTGTGTGAAACTTGTGAAGGAATTTTTCCAACATCCCTCAGGTGGAATATCAAGGAATTACTGAATACTTCTATCTTTTAATTACAGGCATGGAGTAAGTGGATAGAGCCCAAAGGAGAACAATGAGAAGGGTGAGATGGTACAGAAAGCATTTTCTCTAGGGAGTGTTTTGGGAACTTGCTTTACTGTAGACAAGAGGCAACAGAGGAAGACATTATACCTTATCCTTAAATATGTAAGAAGTTGTTGCAAAGAAGAAGAGAATAAGCCAGGTCCACTGGGTATTTTGTAATTGCAGGTCTTTTTCTGTAACATCCCTTTGTGTTTAGCATGGTCCTATCTGCTGTGTCATTTAGCAAAGATGAAAGTAATGATCAGTCCTTCACATGTTTTCAGGACAGTGCCATTGCCATGGAGCTTCATTGCAGATAGTGATACTAATAAAGTTGGGTTTCACTCTATCATTTAGATTAGTTATATTAAAGCTGTGTTGTAGGGCAAAACATCCATATTTATGTTGTATTTAGCTTTCTATTAATAATAAATTCGTGTGAAATAGTTTTGTTATTAATATTGATCACTGTTCCAATTGAAAGCCCAGATGTCAAGGTTTCCTTTAGCATCCTCAGTTATATTTAATAGCCCTGTTGATGAGTGAGAGCCTAATGAAGGCTAACAGATGGTCTATTTAATATTGCTGTAGGGTTTGAAGCACTTGCCAAAACAGATACACAAAAGGGTTTGACAGCCCTGTAGCTGAAAAACCTTAATTACAGCTACTTCAGCTCCTAGGGGTTTTTGTGAGGCCAGCATAACAGCACAGCTTTAGGATAGGTCAGCATAGTGGGCAAAGGCTTTGTGAAGCCAGACAGTAAGTGCTGGTAAAATTATTTACTGAACATTATTAAACTGGGCTGGATGCAGGCAGCTTGGAAAGAGAAGCCTTGACAGAGAAAGGAAAATAAGTGATGGTGCTTTCTCTGCCTCTGAGAACAGTCTGCCCTTTTTCTAAAATACCACCTCTTGAAGACTGTCATCATCTCCTGAACAAGTAGGTGGGCAGAAAGCATGGAGTCAAAGTGGAACTTTAATTATACTTGAGATGTAGCTGGGAGTTCCCCTTAAAATGATGTGAATTTCAGTCCACTTAATACTATTAAGGACAGCAAATTGCAACTTAGGGGGCTAAAATTTGCTGAAGTTGCAAAACTTTCTGAAGGAGTGCACAAATTTATTCAGAACAAAAGAATATACATACAACACAGAAATCTATGATTTTTAAAAACTCTTTTTATTTGTTTTTCCAAGTTTCAGTGAAAAGAAGGAGTTTTCAGAGACTTTTGGTGATTTTTGCCTGGCTCTACCTGGAAAAATTGCCCCCTGGTTTTCTGGCATAAATTCACATCGCTTCCCAAATGATAGCAGCCCATAATTAGCAGCCACATTCTGATTTGCCTGAATTGATTTCTTGGCAATTGCTTAGAAATTGAATCAATTCCTTCAGAAAGAATAGGTGTTCTCACTGCCCTTACTGTCTCTGGCAGATCTGCCTGTACCTAAAGCTATTGATTCTTCTGGGTACCAGGAGGAACTAGTCTGTGGAGTTGTTCATATATAATTCCAAATATCTGATCAGTACTTGTTTCACACAGTATTTTCTAGAAAAAAAATAAAATGTGAATACATGCACAGATAGAGATGCAGGCAGATTTTGAGACATTCTGACTGTGGAAGAACAGTTTCCCCTCATCACCATGCTCTTTGCTGCACACAACGACAGAGATCATCCTTGCATGCAGGAATAAACAGTTTCATGGAGAAAATGGGGGGGGGGGAAACAAAACAGAAAAACAAACAGGAAGTAGGATTCCCTAAAGCTGCAAACTAACTTGGGACAACAAAATAATAACAGAATAAATTCTGCCAGTCGCTGTGGGATTAACACCCATGGATTTCATGCTTCAGTGTGATATAGAAAAATGCACAGGGGACAATCTCTTTTTTCACCACAGCTGGCTGGAGTCCCTTTTCCACATGCTGCCATGTCTGTTGGCAGATTGTGAGTTATCTCATGTAAAATCAGCTGTTTCTCATTATTGCTTCATGCAAGAATCTGCATTTTTGGCTCCATCCAAACAGCAACTAGAAATGAATAGACACCAAACACTAGTCTGAAGGAGAGAATGTACTGGCCTGGGCCAGATATACAGGCAAATGAAGCAAAAATAAAGAAACAAGATAGAATTTACAGCAATCTTCATCCAGGGACTGTTGAACTAACTGGAAAGATTCCCATTGGATTTGATGAGAATTGAATCAAGGCCTCAAAACTACCTCCCTAATGGGCAGAGAAGTGAAGTGCAATAGCAACACAACATCCTAGAAAAACATACAATCAGGATAATAGTAACACAGGTGGCCAAATTTGAAGGTAATTGGAAGAGAATCTGTAAATACAAGGGCTGTGAAATCAGACAACTCTTTCATCCTTATATGCAGTTAAAACTTGATAAACAATGGTTAGATGGTGGGGATGTTTTGAAGCTAAATATATTTTTAATGTGATATGCATATTCTTTGACGTATATATTTTCAGTAAATGTTCATCTGTTTAATTATTATTTATTCTCTACAGAGCTTTGGGATTTACTAAGATGAAAGAGGTTATTGTCTGTTTATTACTTTGTGAGTGACAATGCCAGGGTTGACTCCTAAACTAGTCCATCACTCATTACATAGGACCTCAAGCCATCCAAATACAGACAATATTCTTGGAAAAATCAACTTTGATGAAAATGCATATACACAAAGGATGTTCTATAATTAGGGAAGGTACAAAGCATTGAATGTGCCAGTAAAGTCAATTAAACACTAATTACTATTGGATTCAGTTCTGCCATCGCATGATATATTGCTCAAGTAAAAGTATCTTCTCCACACAGAGGTGCCAAATTCACTCCTGTTGATGTTACAGATGTTTTTTTCAGCTACCCCTCTGATCCTATTTGAGATAAAAATGCAAAACTTTCCCTTGTTGTAGGCAGAAGTGTGAAAAACTCATTAGCTGATATAATCTTTATAGGTAGTTTTCTTTGTGTGGTTACATGACAATCCCTCACTTTCCACAGTTCTAGGCTGTGCTAATGATTTCATACCCTCTTTTCTCAGGAGGCAGATCTTTCTGCAATGTGCAAGTGACATATGGTTAGTGTCTAGCCCTTTGCCATCATTCAGGTGATGGAGAGCTTTGGAAAACTCTTGACTTCATATCAGTCTTGATTTGCTCCATCAGGAATTCTGCAGATGACTGTCATTCAGCTTTTTAAACATTTCCAGGAAGTTCATCACTCATTGCCACTTTTCTCCTTACCTTTCAGTGTAACAAGTTTCCATATGCTGTTTCCATATGCCATGTGGCTTTTATAAAATCTCAGGCAGTAACATCTCCTAAAGCTCATATACCTTTGTGGTAGTTCTGTTTAGCAGCATATTCATGCAACTATGATGATAAAGTGAAGTCCATTCCGTGGGCTTCAATGCATTTTGGAACAGCCTCTAACAAAGTCTAGCTTCAAAAATTTTAAGATGGGAAGAGGCCACTATGATCTCTTAGAATAATGTCTGCTTGAGCCACTTCATTTGTCTTTCATCCAGTCTCCCCAATATTAAAACTATAAAAAATACATTTTAAATAGAATTAAAAACTTGAACTTATGTTAGCACAAATATCATGTTCTTCCATCTACCAGACCTCAGCTGCTCTAAGCAGGTTCCTAACAGTAACATCCTGTTGCTGTCAACTTACTGAACCTTCCTTTAACTTGTCAGTCTGATCAATGTGAGCCTTACAGCCCTAGAACAAAAGCTGAATGGTGGCTCCATAGTGCAGATGCACAAGATGAGATGTTCAAACGTCTTTAGAGAGAGATAAAAGTCATATCCAACCAGTTTCTTGAAACTGGTACTTCAATCCCTGTTCTCCCAGGTTTTACATTGCCATATCCGAATATAGCAAAAGTTTCCTTTCTCCATGAAGAGAAACTTTCTTTTCTCTCTTCTCCTTAAGTCCTTCTTTTCATTTCCTCCAGTATGCCTTTTAAAAGGAGACTGAGATGCTTTTTGAAACTGGTGATTACAGACTAAGGTAACAAAACTTATGTTTCTTTTCACCTTTATCTGGCTGAGAGAAAACATCTCAGTTTCTCCCAAGCACTTTTATTTCTAGATGACAGTGCTCCTGCACCTCCAGTGTGTGCTGTTGCTGCTCAGTGGTGAGGTGAGGGCTGTATAAACAGGTTTTGAGGAATCCCTCACAAATAACATTTGTTACTGCTCACCTTGGATGTCATGGAAACTCAAACCTTCCAGCACTGCACTAAAGTGAGCAGTCTCAGCCCAGTCACACAAGCAGAAGCACCTCATTTATTAGTCATCAGAGGTGATGACTTACAAGTCCAGATGCAAAACTATATTGAAGACAGGAGGTTAAGGTGTGCTTCCTCTAATGCTTGCTATTTCTCCTCTAACTAGTAAAACTTGAGTTGCAGTGCTTCCAGATAAAGTTTTTTTCAGTATGTTATCATTAGAAGCACTGAGCAAAGGGAAATTTTGTGATCAATATATTACTGGAAAATATTTAAATGGGGATTTTTATTGATGTTTGTAATTCAGTTTATTATGTGAATTTTTTACTATGAGTATTAATTCTTCTACCAGGAGAGCACTTCTAGAGATTCTCAGGTGTTTGGCCCTCATACCTTGCTTTTAGTCACATTTAAATAATTAAGTACATAAATTACATAAACCAAATCTCTTCCTCTGTGTTATCTCATCACAGGCAGTCAAAGGAATTGTCAGTGTTCATTTCACTGTAGTAACACGAGAGTGATTGCCTTCTCACGTATGTGTTTATCTACTGACTCTATTCTGAGTCCAATTTAAAAGAAAAATGTGAAAGAAAATTACAGGACACACAGATAGACCAAAACCATTTATGGCTAAAACATGAAATATTTTCAGCTTTCAGGTTCTTGAAGGGTTGAGTAGGGGAATGAGAAGCCTTTGGCAATTCTTTTTAGGCAGGAGATGGTTTCATGAAGAAGCAGGAAAACAATTTTATCTAAGAACAGGAAAACCAGAATTTGAAATCAAAAAACAGTGCTTAAAGCAAGAGCTCAAAATGTTCAACAGTTTATGGACCACTTTCAACAGTCGCAGTCAAATGTATTGTTAACTCAAATAGTTTGCTCATTATAAACAATTTAAATAGCTTATAAATTAAAACTACTTATAAAGTACTTGCTGCACTTTTAGGAGTGTCTATAACATATAACCAGCGCAAACTAAGCCCACACAATCTATGTGTGTCTGTATCTGCTAAAGCCTTCACTAAATTTCCAAGAGCCATTAAAGCAGGGATAGAAACACAAACACTTATAAACTTTAAAACCTTGTTAGCACAAAATATATTAAAAGTCTTACATGGGGAGGAAACTCACTCATAAACCCGCCAATGACTAAAACCTGCTTAACAGAAAAATAATAACATTAGTAGTAGTAATAATAATAATAGCTTTCTGAAAATGTTTACTTTATCTATATAACCCATGAAAAGCACTTTAAAGTCTTTCCAAAATGTATTCAGAAGTCTACAAAGCGAAAGGTTAGTTATTTTCAGCTTCTTTGAAAAAACGTGGCATCATTTTCTTGACAAGGCTGTAACGTTAGTAAGTTTAATAAGTGGTTTAAAAATAACAGTTATCAATGGATGTGTATTGTCCCTCTAAAAAGTAAATTAAAAGCAATTTTATTTTAAAAATCTTTCACTTTATTATCCTTTTTTCTGCTAGTACACTAAATTATTAAGACAATGATTAAAAAGTCTATTTAAAATATGGACTGGCTAAGTGTACTTTTAAATAAGTGGTGACCTTCAAAGGAAGATGGGGATTTTAGCAAGATTTAGTTAAATTACTACAGATTCACATCTGTCTCCAGACTCCTTTCTAAGTTTGTATCTGTTGCTCAGTTGTTGGGAAAGACACTCTTTAAATTCCTTTCTGAAATGAATACAGTTATTTTTACCTCCATCATTCCTATGTCAGTAGAACAAGACAAGAGCAAACCTTCATCTGAATTAGTCCTTAATTCCTCCAGGGACATCCTATGCCAAGGTCATTATAATTTATTACCTGAACAGAACAAAGCAAGTAAACAAAGTCAAACTGGAAGTGTAAGACGTTTCCTTCCTTATTCCTATTCAAAACTCTTTCAGGATTGTGGGACACATGAATTTATTAAGAACTGTAGAGAAAGTAGGATGTGGCCTACCAGCTTTTTGCCTGATATTTGCACCATAGTTGTGTTTGATATTTCCCACACCATCCAGGCTTGTGGTACATGGCTAACCTCCACCTTTTCCCTTCGTGGCTAAACCCCATCTAAATGCTGACACATTGACAGATGCACCCTTCCTGACAGGTACACTCTTCACTGGGTTAGGAACTGGCTGGATGGCCGGGCTCAGAGAGTGATGGTGAATGGTGCTGCATCCAGTTGGCAGCCTGTCACTGGAGGTGTTCCCCAGGGATCAGTGTTGGGCCCAATCCTGTTTAACATCTTTATTCATGATCTGGATGAAGGGATTGAGTGTACCCTCAGCAAATTTGTGGACAACACCAAATTGTATGAGAATGTAGATCTACTGGAGGACAGGAAGGCTCTGCAGAGGGATCTGGACAGGCTGGATCAATGGGCCAAGACCAGTGGTACAAGGTTCAACAAGACCAAATGCCAAGTCCTGCACTTGGGCCACGACAAGTCCGTGCAGTGCTACAAGCTGGGGGAAGAGTGGCTGGAAAGCTGCCCAGCAGAAAATGACCTGGGGTTGCCAGTCAACAGCAGCTGACCATCAGCCAGTGTGTGCCCAGTTGAGCAAGAAGGCCAATGGTATTCCTGGTTTCTGCCAAGAACAGTGTGGCCAGCTGGACCAGGAAAGTGATTGTCCCCTTGTACTCAGCACTGGTGAGTGTCCAGTTCTGGGCCTCTCAATTCAAGAAAGGTATTGAGGTGCTGGAGTGCATCCAGAGAAGGGTAACAAAGTCGGTGAAGGGTCTGGAGCACAAGTCCTATGAGGAGCAGCTGAGGGAGCTGGGAATGTTTAGCCTGGAGAAAAGGAGGATCAGGGGTGACCTTATCACTCTCTACAACTACATGACAGGAGGTTGTAGCCAGGTGGGGGTCAACCTCTTCTCTAAGGCAACCAGTGACAGGATGAGAGGACATAGACTCAAGCTGTGCCAGCAGAGGTTCAGGATAGACATCAGGAGGAATCTTTTCATGGAAAGGATTGTTAAACACTGGAATGAACTGCCTGGGGAGGTGGTGGAGGTCTCTGGAGGTGTTCAAGAAATGGCTGGATGTGGCACTTAGTGCCATGGTCTATTTGACAGGGTGGTGATCAGTCAAAAGTTGGACTTGTTTATCTCAGAGGTCTTTTCCAACCTAATGATTCTGTAAGTTTGTGCTTATGTGATTTTCCCCTGAATCATCTCTAATCCCTACCCACTCCTTTTGCCCTGACAGGCGCATCCTCTGCATCTTTCCCAGTGTTACTACCACATTGCACTCATTGCAGAGCATTTCACAGTTTAACCCCAGGTCCCTGTCATCACCATATGGTTCAAAGTGCTACTGACAAAAATTTCTTCATTTTGTCTCTTCCTGAATGCCTCTGAGTGATTTATCTTTCTCACTTGCTACCTCAACCCAGTCACTGACAGACATGCATACACACACACACAAGCACAAACACATGCACAAAGTCTCGTTGACAAATTTCCCTAACTCCCCAATATGCTTTATAGCAAATTCAAAACTGTTCCTTTTGAGAGCTGACACCACTTATCACATGCAAGTGAATGACTCTTCAGGCTCAGCAGAGACACAGACACAGAGAGCCGTCCCACACACACTACTCAAGTGCTCCAGTTTCTTTGGCATCCTTCCTCTAAAATAAAACCCCCTCTCTGTTCTTTGTGTTATTTTTGGAAAATCGGGGTATCTAGGTTATTTACTTTTTTCTTAAAAAATTTCCTTCACAAAAACCTCTAAGATGCTTTTTAAAACTGAAAAGCTATAGGGCTCAGTCACATGCCTATTCAAATGTAAAGAGCACCTCCACTGACTTCCCCAACGCACAAAGCTGTTAGCAGCAGAGAGACTGAATCCTGATATCCCTGGGTATATATCCCTGGTTTACCCACAGGATACATTAGGTGCCATCTGAGATACCAAGTCCTTTGTGGTCTTTTTGTTCTTCAAACACTTAATTCTCAAAACCAGGTTCAGATTCAAACTCAAATAAAATCAGGGGAATATTTTTCATTGTTATTAATGGCATTTGAGTCAGGAGACAGGGCTAGAGAGTGTGTAGAAGGTCACGTTGTCTGAGGTTTCCAATACAATGATTGCCATTAAAATGTCAATATGTAGCACCAATCACTGTGAAACCACATCTACTCTGCCACATTTCCCCTAGGACCTCAGAATAGAAATATATCTGAGAGTTTCAGAATTGCTCAATATTGTTTAATTCTACTGCCACTGAAACTGTTCATAAGATTTCCATTAATTTCAATAGAACAACATTAAACTCAATGTAAAAACTACATCATCCATTGTGTCAATGTGGCATGTTAATGATCATGGCTAAAAAAATTTTTAAAAGCAGTTCATCTTGCACTATTATGGAAATAAAGGAAGAAAGTACTATGAGATAGAATGCTAAAGAGATAAATGACTTTTTATCAGGGTTCAGCTAACCTTTGATCACTTTTAAAAATGAAAGTGATTTTAGGGCTGAAAAATGCTCATAATAAAAGACACTTAAAAAGCTCAATCTGCTCATCAAAAAAGATCAATAGTTGCTTAATTGCAGTGTAGAAGTGCCTTCATGCAGAGAAAATACCATATAGTAAAGGACTCAATCTATAATGGAAAAGTACAAGAACCACTGCCTTCACATTACACCAGGTAAAATCCACAGAAATTAAGTTTTGGGGTTTTATTTTCTTGGAGATTTTTTGTTGTTGCTTTAATAAAATGTGTTCATTAACTTTCCACATTTTAACATCTTCAGACAAGGGCTGAAGCTGTTGTCCTAAAACTGACATGATGCTCAAACACAAGTTATCAGTCTCATTAACAGGTTAACTAGGAACAGAAAGGAAAAAGGAAGAAAAAAATAGTGGTTGTATGCAGAACACTAGGAATACTTAAAATTTCTAATTTGTGGAATTTCTTCCCAATTTTCCCACACTTCCAATAAAGAAAACAGAGGAAAATAGAAAGTGGGATCTAAAAAAGAAAAGAGAGAATAATGTACTCCCAATGTGAATAGGCTGACCAGCTGAGGATCCAGGCAACAACCTGCGGGAATTGAGCAAATGTTGGGGTTTTGTTTTTGCTTTGTTTTGTTTAATTCAGAAACATATATTTCATGAGACTGAGTGCAGACTCAGATCAAATGGCACTTTGAAATACAGATAATTGTTTACTTTTTAGAGAAAAAGCTTGTTAATTTTCTGTTTGGTGTTGGTCTTTATTTTGTCACATTCTGGTTGGACATATTGTGACTTTATATTACCAGTAAAATTAAACATAACCTAATATTCATTTGGATACATTCACTCTCTTACCTCAGTAGCTGTTATGTGACTTTTTAAAACTATTTAAAAAAAATACATACTTTTATTTGTTATTCTCCTGCTTTAGTAATACTGCCAGCTGTACTTTCCACTTCACATGAATTCGGGTCTATTCCAATTTTCCACTTCCCTGCCTTTAATCCCAGTGTTACAAATGGAATCCCATGCTACACTAATATCTCTTACTCACTGGCACAGAAGAGATCAATATTTCAAAATGCCATATGTTTTATAGATCAACTGCCTTGTGCATAAGAATCCAATGGCATCTGAACCATTACACAATATTTGTAAGTTACAGGAGTCAAGGATTGTGACATCTGTCTTGCACACCCTATCAGATCCTAAAATGTCTGTACTCATCTGTGAAAGTTTTTAGTATTCCTATGAAACTTAACTAAGTTACCTAAATTCTTGATCTTCTCTCACCACAAGCCATTCTCTGTGGTCTATAGGCATGGTAGGAACTTTAATGTGAATGTTTTGCCCTTCAAAGACAATCAAAAGTCTCAAGAAACTTTTCATAAGTTTTCACAGCTGTCCATCAAAAGTTGATGGAGCATTAGCACTTGCTCAAGCAGAGGTGAAGTCAGTGGCAGAACGACATATATCTGCATGTGTTTGATCACTGAGGTTAATTTTGCTAACACTTCAGCCTGATTCACCTGCAGGTACAGATTCAGGGGTTGAAGAATACATTCAGTGAAGGTATTTCGGTGCGCAGCTGCAGAGTAAGCTGCAGGTTGAGCTCTGGGGGGCAGGAACCTGAGGAAAGAGGCTCCAAATTGCTGAGCCTTTGCATTACAAAGGGCACGGGGTCTTGTGGCCCAGCAAGGGGACTGGACACTCAGAAACACACTAGGAGCTGATGACCTCCAGACTTTCCTGCACTTAAACTGTGAGGGTATAAAAGCCCTAGGTTTCCTTTGTTCAAGGCCCCTCCTTGGAAGCACCAGCACAAGCTGTTATTTGTTATTTAGTTATTGCACCATGGTTAAATTATTTTAAGGATTTGGATGTCTGAGACTTTGCTATGGGAAACCTGGGGTTGAACCAGTAAGGAAACCTAATCTGACTGTGTGAGTGGGGGGGGGTGTAGCTGCAAAGGGTTTTCGGTCTCAGCTCAGGTGGTGCAAGAGCGACTGCCAGAGTGGCTCCTGGATGGTCAGTCAGGAAAGTTTCCTTAACACAGAAACAGTCTAAGGATGAGCCACGGGAGCCACACAGACCTTGGAGGAAACCACAGGAAATTTTGCATATCAGGGCATATCATTTTGCATGCTAATATTACTCCTGCATTGGTCCTTATTCCATTCCCATATCCAACCAATAGTTCTAAAGGTGACATTACGTTTTTTTGGAACCATTTTGATTTTGACAACTTTTTGACAAAACACAGACTCGGCTTGATTTCAAAACTGGAGCTGCAGACCAGACTTATTGGGAGTGGTATTCTGTTCTGCTCTTTGGGAAGTTTTCCTAGTTTGCTGCCAGATCACCTCTCAGCATCTCAGCACTGCCCTCGCTAGATTGCTTCAGGGTTGGCAATCCCATGAGTTCCAGGAAACAAAGCCCCCCAGGCACACTGTACCAAATCACCATTTCTGTTCCCTTTCCCACAACATCATGGTGGTAGGTCTCTACTCCAAGAAGAAGAAAAATATACCTTTATGTCTTTTCCACCAAGTGCAATGACCTCAGTCTATGTCTCCTCCAAGCATGGTGGACACCGATAATGGCAACAAGTCCAAGGTGAAGGGAGAAAGACTTACTAGCTTAAGAGCATTTCTTGGCTTTGCACTTCACTAGTGTAATACCATGTCAGTATGTCTGAATCATCTTTGAAAAATTCCAGAACAAAACATTATTCATACACTTTTCCCAATGGAGAGAGGATTTAGAGAACAAGCATATGATACATTATGCGTGTTGCTTAAGGGATCACTGACATTCAGAGTAAGGAATAGAATAGAACAGAATAGAATAGAATAGGATAGAATAGAATAGAATAGAATAGAATCAAGGCAAGATAACTTTGACCTCTTCCAAGTAATTTTAAACAAAAGAAATCAGCAACTGGTAAAAACTGAATTTGTAGTGAAACTTGGGTGGTAGCTTCCAATCTGCAGAAATGGTTTTTTTGTATGTGTAGCATTGTATCTTCACAGTGCTGTTTACATGAAAATTAGTTTAAATAGCAGCCTGAGGCCCCAGAGAAGTCTCTGAGCAAGTAATCTGGATTTTAATAATGCTCTTGTATTTCTTCACCATATTATTGCATATTTGTATAATGAGTAGTTTTCCTCTAAGGAAATGGCCAAGATAGTATACTTGAGGGAAGCTCTTTAACAGCTATTAAAATGTGGTTATTATAAGTTTTTAATAACAAGTTGGAAGAAGGCCCTACCAGTGAAGGTCAGCTGGGAATCATAAATCAGACTTCAGATTTTATATCCACCTATAATGAGTAGTCAGAGGACATCTGGTCACACAGATTTGAGAGTAGTGTGTTTAGGTGAAGTTTGGATTCAGCCTGGCATGTCTTTGTAAACCCTTTTCTTCTACTGAATGCAGGAATGTGTAAAAAGGGAATTTTGATCTGGCAATAAGAGTCCTTCTGTCCAGGAAGAATTTCTGTCTACAGGAATAGAGAATGGAAGAATGAGGTAAAACCACTGAAAATGTTTTATTAAGTATACAAATTTGCTACAGATTTTCTCCACACACAAGCAGAGTGCTTTAAAATATCTCCATCTTTTCTTATATTCACTAAAATTTTTTGTCCTGGTGGGTATTTTTATTTATTTATCTTAATGGTTGACTGACCTAAGTATTACTGCAAATAGTAGACCATAATAGTAATTCCAAAGCTCTCCCACTGTACGTTGTTTGTGTAGGGAAGTATATTTCATTTCACAAAACATTTACAACTCCATGCTATAATTCTAGGAAGTCAGAAAGGTTTTAAAATTTAATGAGCAAAAATTTGATGCTTTTACAACATCCAAAATCAGGATATACCAAGCAGTTGCGTGCAGGAGATTGTCTCTTGACACTGGTTTCATTTTCTTTCCACTACACCAATAAGAATTCATCTACTCTGAAGTTAATTAAGCTGAATAGGAAAAAAGACATTTATGTGAAGCATCTCCAACATCCTAATCCATTTGCATAGATATTTTTTCTCTAAGATGCTCCCAGCTACTATATTTCATAAACAAATTGCATGTAGAAGTTGCAGTTTTCCTACCTCTTTACAGAACGATCCTTTAAAGGAGCTCTGAAATATCTCTGTATCACACAGAATAAATTTTCAGTCCCACTGAAGAACCCTTTTCTATGTGCTGCACTGCCTGGCAGCATTGCGCTCCAAGGACGTTTATGTTGGGTTGTTACACAGTTGTAAACTGGTTAATTTATCCTATCATGCTTTGTGTCCATATACAATGTCTTTTTTAATAATTTACCATCTTTGGGCAGAGTAATTAGTCATATTTGGAACGAACGCCCCTCAGTATGTTTCCCTAACTGAATAGAGATCAGAAATGGACTAAGAAAGTAATGTATTGGTGAAATGCCAGTTCTTTAAGCCTGACATTTTTGTTTCAGAACACTACAGATTGGGCAAACACCAGTGGAGTCCATCTTGGAATTTCTGGAGTCAGAAACAGTGAACCAGAAATCACATGGACACTCATATCCATGTGGCACGGTGCCAGCCAACTAGTCTGGAGGCATGTACATGAACAAGGAGATGAGAGATGATGCCCAGAAATATGTGGCCTCAGTTTTTAGGAGGTAATTTTTAGGAAACAGAAATAGCAGAGCACAGGATGCTGGGTGACTACTGCTAGGGAGATAGGCTAGCAGGAATCTCAGGTCTTTGCCTTACCACAGGTACCTCTGGGAAAACTATCACTCCTTCCCCAACTGTTGAACACAGCTAAGGTTGACATCCATTACAAAGCACTTGAGGATCAATCGATGAGTAATGCTGCAGAAGGGGCTCATCTTCTCATTCATAAGTGAGATCAAATCACTTGGTTTTCAGAGTTTTAGAAGATCTACTGAGAGAGCTATCAATCATCCCGGATTTAAAACCTGCAATCCAGCTTGTCTTGCAGTAACGACCATGTGTTAAAGCCCTCCAGTGTGGTGGAATGCGTTGTGGTGGATGCACTCACTCCATCATGCAATTCCCATTTTTTGAGTTTGAAACAGCAGGGAGAGGAGGGGGGAAGCACCGAGGGGCAAACTGCTTTTATTCTGCTTTGTTGTTAATGACACCCACAACAACTGCCGTGATATCCTTGCTCAGTGCTGAGGACTCTTTACATTAAAAGTGAAGTCAAAATGCCCTGCCTGACAAAGGGTAGCAAGTGATCCAGTGAGAAGTTCAACTGTAGTCATCATCTGTGTCTGTGGGACTGTTTCTTACTGAAGACTTGAGTATCATCCTTTCTTTGCTAAAGAAATGCTGGAGAGTTGGCACATACTCCCAAGAGTTTCTTACAGGCATTATCCCCCGTGGTGTTGCAAAGCACCAGGACACCTCTGTGCTCAGCCCAGCTGTGCTCTTTAGGATGCAGTCAGCTTTTCACCTCTGATGTGGAAAAAATTATTTTCTTTATTTTCCACTGAGATTGTTGGAATCATGCTCAGGGTTTCAATAGTAACTAAACATTGGAGTAACTAATTAGCATTCTCCTCTCTGTGAAAATTATATGTGTATTTTATGCTCTTCCTATTTGCAGCAATACTACTATATTTGAAGTCAAATATAATGCTCAGAATAAGATATAGGAAAAGAAGGGCACGACCACCTGATTTTTAGTTATAAAAACACAGGATTGCTGGAAATTAAAAACTTTCAGCACACGCACTGTTCTGACACTTCAAATATGATTTATTCTTAATCAAATGTCCCTTTTAAATAAAGATAAAAAATTGTTCTGCATCGTTTGAAATATTTTAACTGTAATGTAAGAATATCACTTTAAATTATGAATATTTTTTAAATATACATGATCATTGATTACAACTTTATTTTAGAATATTGGCATTTTAAAATTTTTAAAGGTAAAAGAAAACATGGGAAGATCCCCTGCTTAGTGATTACTATTTTGAGTTAAAAAAATTGAAAAGAAAAATTAAATAATCTTTTCCAAACAATGCAAAATGAAACATATTTGCCTGGTTTAATTATTAAAGAGAAAAATACTACTATTTTGTCAAGTTACCATGCTTCGATAAGCCAAGCATTTTTTTCCTGAACAATTTACATCTTCCCAATTTATACAATTCACTCTTCTGCATTACCTTTTCCTTTTTGTTTCATTTTGCAAAACTAATTGGGAAAAAAAAACACAACAAAATAAACACATTGTAACTGTACTTGAGAGGTTTTCATTGCCTTCTATAGGAGCAGAGTTCTCTACATGTTAATTATCTGTAAATCAAACTAGTTCTCATTCAGGTACAGTTAAACCTCACCCAGATACACTGTTCTTTATAGAAGCAGCTTCACCACCTTCACAAAAAAGGCTTACATCCTCCTCCTGGGGCAGCCAAGGAGCCCCACATCCCTCGGTATAGCTGACTTTTGCCACCTCCTCCCTCAGGTTTGCCCAAAGCAGAGGCAGAGCACTGAAGGGACTGAGAAATCTCCAGCTGAAATAACAGTCCTTTAGAAATCTTGTCAGATGATCATGAATGTCACCAGTCCTGCAGTGACTGATTTATCTTGCTCTCAAAATAATTGCTACCACCTCTGCCCTAGCTAAACAGAAAGAGAGGTGATCAAAAAGAAATTTGCTTTTCTTCTGTTTGTTTGATTTCTTCAGCAAATAGCAAATTCACCAAGCAGATTTGCATTGAATAAAAACCTGTGACCACTTGAGTCCATTTCACTGGACGTAGGACAACAGGAGTGGCTCTAAGGAAGATCCAGGAGATTAGTGGTGACATTTTCAAAATTAAATATATCAACTTTTCATTCTAAACCATCCAGCTTTGTTTTGATATCCAATTCTGCTTTTAAAAGGTTAATTCTTCTTAGATGAATGCTTAACATTCTTTGTTGTTGCTCTTTAAATTGTTTACTTAGCAGCTGCTCTAAAATTAGAGGGAAAAAAAGGAAAAAATAAAGAAAAAGCAGAAAAAAGTATTTTACTTTCTCCAAAATTAAATGCAAATTTTTATTACAAGCGTAAATGGCATCTTTTCACTCACTTTCATTAAACAGTGCAGAAAATTCTGTTTTTCTCATATCTCTTTGGATACTGCTGTACTTTTCCCCAACCCCTTTGCAGTGAAGCTCGGCTCACCCCAGAGCCACAAGCTCTTTGATATTCCTGGTGGTTCTTTGGTGCAAGAAAGGAGGACCTGATCCAGCATTAGTGCTGTCCTTCTGTTGAAGAACAGCGCAGATATTTCAGAAGTTGTAGAATACATACACCCTTGTGCATTTCGTGATGGATGTTTGTTTCTTTTCTTCTGAAAGGATAACACTTCAAATTCTGTGGTTCGTTTATTCTAATGTCCTTTAGGCAGCACCAGTTCCTTACAGACAATTTAAAATTCTTTTACACTCCAGAAATACCATAGGCAGCAGCAAGTTAGATAAGTCATTCCTAGAGTTATTAGTTGATAATGATGATAGCTTCAGTTCATCTGAAAAATTATTGCTCATAAAATTACTGTATCATAAGCAAACTGCACCTTTTACTGATTTGTTTATCCTTTCAACACTTTCAGTTTGGATAATACTCTTTTTTTATTAATATTGCTATTATTTATTTCCCCCATCAGTTCCATAAGACACTTCATAAAATATATCTTATATTTGCCAGCATTAAGAGAATTACTAACTTCCAATACAGTTGAAGCTGGATCTCTCCAAGAGGGAGAAGAAGCACAAAAGAAACCCTGATAGCCCACTTTGGATGTCTGTGGGTATTTCCCGTAGCCCAAGTGATGGGGTGCACCTGTAGTCCTGACACACCAGTATCCCAGTATGTCTGTGGGCACTCAGATACTAGGTACATGTTTAACTGTGTGAAAACTTGAGCTGAGACCCTTCAAACTGACTTTGTCCCAGAATTAGCCAGCTGTGGACTGTGTGATGGTGCCCTTACTAAGAAATGTAAACTGTGAGAAGGTGAAATCCTCAGCTCTTGCACATGTAGAATAGTTCTTGGGTCAGGTCACCACCACCTGACAGAGGGTTTGGACACCTATGTCCTGTCTTATTGGGAGAAAGAAAAACAGCAGTGATGAAGACCAACATTTAGTAGAATTATATGATTTTTAAATGAGCAAAAACTGTATATGTGCATTTGAAATCCTCTGATTTTAATCTTGCCCACCAGCTGAGTACAAAATGCTCTCCCTGTTCAGTTACAGGAGTAAAGCGGACTTCTTTTCTGACAAAAAAAAAAAAATCTTGGGTAAATTTCCAGAGAATGCCTTCTTGGTCTTTTCAAAAACCAGCTCTCTTCTTCCCACTACTCTTCTGAACTCACATATGATAACGCATGCAACTGAGACAAGAGGCAATGCCTCCTTTGCACCACCAGCTGCCTTTGCACTTCTCAGGACATGGCCAGGGGAATGTCTTTTTGGTGATTCACTACTGTCCCAAGCATAGGCAGTGGTTTAGGCATAGAAAAGAAAGGTTTAGGCATAGTCACAAGATGTTGCTACTTAGTGATGTACCCCAGGTCGGCTGAGCTATCGCAAACGATCAAATGAGTGCTCTTAAGATATTTTATTGATTTTCAAGCTAACTCATTTTACCTTAGATTTGTGGTAGGCTTAAGCATGCACATCCACTCAGTTATGGGCAGTTACTACATCTGAGCTATCATCCTATGTATGCCTACATCCATTCAGCCTGAAAGGCTTGTCATCACTCATGCTGTATCTGCACATAGGAGACTGGGCTGTAATGGTCTGCTTTCCCCTTGATATAGTTCAGCCCAGAAATGTAAGACATAAACTACATTTAGAGGCCTGGATCAATATGCATTACTGTATGGCCCATCTCCGTCCCTGATGAGGTAAAAGGCTCAGCACGGTCAGACAGTTGTAAATTCTCAGATGTTTCATCTGGCAATAACAAGAGCACTGCAGTGAGGAGTTGAGGGCTGGACAGCTGCTGGGATTCTCTATCACTTTTTTCACAGATATCACAGAGATAATATCTCGGCCCAGCTCTGGGGTCTCTCTTCCTAAAAGCCAGCCTAAAACACCACTTGCAATGTGCTCAGAAACTGTCATAAAAGCAACACTGAAATGGGGAGATTCTTGCAAGTTGAGCACTGCCAATAAGCTGCAGGGACTTGTTTTGCTCTGCAGTTTGTCTTTTCTATTGCTCTCCATTCTATTCCTGTATCATCGGTTTTTCAGGGCTCAGCCTATTTTACTGGCCAGAAGCAAGTACAGTCTTGCTGGGACTCTTTTGATACAAGAGGTGCTCAAATAAAAACCTTCATGTAATAACAAATAGTTTCAATTAAATAAAAGCAGGAACTGTGTGGCTGTGCAGAAGTGGAGTTTTTCCAAGGACAGAATGCTATTAAAAACCTTTTGTTCCTGTTTCTGAAGCAGCTCTGCTTTGCAAACAAACCAGGAACACTTCAGGTTTTCCGATACACAGAAATTAAAGTATCTGTCACACCTGTCATCTTTAATCTGTATCATTAAGTTGGTTGCATGGAAATATCACTTTTTAGTGGTGATGAAACTGTTTATTTGGGACCATACTAACCTAGGAAGAAAGCCAGCTAGATTTTCCACAGATAACAGTGGCTAGCAGAAGTGAGTACAAGTAGATTATGAAAAGAAATCTAAAATTGCCAAGTCCTCAGCAACTCCATTCAAATCTCATGGTTTAAAGAAAAATTACACTGTTTCAATGTCTGGCAATCAACAAGATTATATGGTAAGAGATGTTCCGCATAAACTGTGAAATATGTTTGGAAATAATCTCCTTCACTTCCACCTGACACTTGTGATGCATATTCAACACATTTGACAGCTTTAGCTAATTTATTACCAAAGAGAAAGTCTGTTAAAGATGAGGAAAATGAAGCAAATGGGAACAACCTTGGTTGCTGAAGGGGACGAAGGAAATCCTTCCCTTTGTCCCTTCCTGGACAAAGGCATAAAATGTACCCTCAGCAAGTTTGTTGATGATACGAAACTCAGGGGAGTGGCTGATACACTTGAAAGCTGTGTTGCCAGGCAGGCAGACCTTGATAGGTTAGAGAATTAGGCAGAGAGAAACCTAATGAAGTTCAACAACGGCAAGTATAGGGTACTGTACCTGGGGAGCAAAACCCTAAGTACCAGTTTAGATTGGGGGTTGATCTACTAGAGAGCAGCTCTGCAGAGAAGGGTCTGGGAGTCTGCATGGATGACAAGTCGACCATGAGCCAGAAGTGTGCCCTGGCATCCAGGAGAGCCAATGGTATCCTGGGGTGAATTGGGAAGAGTTTGACCAGCAGGTCAGGGGAGGTGATCCTCCCCCTCTACTCAACCTTATTGGGGCCACATCTGGAGCACTGTGTCCAGTTTTGGATTCCTCAGTACAAGACAAGGAGCTACTGGAGACATCCAGTGTAGGCCACAAAGATGATGAGGAGTCTGAAGCATCTCCCTTAAGAGGAAGGTCTAGAGGAGAAAAGACTAAGAGGGTGTCTCATTAACACATAAATATCTGAAAGGCAGGTGCCAAGAGAATGGTACCAAACTCTTTTCAGTGGTGCCCAGCAACAGAACGAGGAATAACGGCCATAAACTAAAATACAAGAAGTTCCACCTCAACATGAGGAAGAACTTGTTTACACTAAGGGTGACAGAGCGCTGGAACAGGCTGCCCAGGGAGGTCATGGAGCCTCCCTAACTGGAGATGTTCTAAACCCACCTGGACACATTACTGTGTCACCTGCTCTAGGTGACCTTGCCTTGGCCAGAGAGGTGGACTGGATGATCTCCAGAGGTCCCTTCCAACCCTAATGATTCTGTGATTATGTGATAAGGAACACAAGGCAGTTTCTTGGGATTCCGAGTCCCTTCAATTCCTCTCTCTGCTGCATGCCTCTTTTGTTAACGCTAGTTATCAGCCAGGAATGCAAATTCAGCAGCTTTACAGGTTGAGAAGGACTTGACTCCCCTCTTCTCTGTTGCTCTCCTCACAGTACCTCTGGCCTAAGATTTGCTCTTTATTCCTCTGAAGTTTAGTTACAGTTTCTTTCATTCTTTTGAGATCTGGTCAAATATTCCTCCTTATGACCCCTGCTTCACAGCCCTTGAAGAAAATTGCCTTTCTCAAGGCTATTTACCCTATTTAAAATTGCAAGAAAATTTCAACACTAAAACTCAACCTAAGCTTCCTTCACAGACTGTGTGGTGAAAACCAGGACTGCAAATCACCAAGCTGCTTGGAGAATTCAAAGAGGAAAAATATTGCATGTAAGCAGCAGCCCAGAGTAGAACTGTAAAGGGAAATCAATTTAAATGTAGAAAACAAAGAGGATGGATAATATAGACCTCATCAGCTCAGTGCCACTTAAGCAACAGCTGTGCTCAAAAAGTCCTTCTTCTAGAGCTTTAACAAAAAGGTAACTTCATCAAATATCCCACTGAACACAGCAAGAACAGTCAGCTCATTCAAGTGTGGCCCATACTGTCATATAAACCCTTTACGCTGAATTGCTGCAACTTGATACTGCACAAGTAGAGTCCCTCTGTACTCATGTCTGGTTTCACAAAGCCACTTAAAACCGCCAGTAAAACTGAAAGTTTCATGGTGAACACCACTGAGCAAGTGAAGGGAAAGGTGTGGTAATAAGGTAACTTGGGAATGAGTCTGGGGACAGCTTGAGGGGTTTTAATTCAATACTTTTACTTAAAGAAGCAAAAACCTTGATGTAGGAAATTATCACAGGTAGTAGATGTTATTGTGTCTTTTCTAGAGAACATATAATTATTGATGCTTGTAGACTGAGTAACCAAATACAGAATTTCAGCTGATACAAACAGGACAATTTGATGCCTTCCATCTGGAAAAACAAACAAACCCCCTAAATTATTTTCCCTATTTTTTTTCCTAAATATGCCTTCATGCACTTGATTTAGTGTTTTACATTTCATGTGATCACAGCCATATTCCATTCAATATCCATGTTTGTTGTGTGTTTTGTCTCCTCTTTATGGATCTTCTACCTGTTTTGTAAATTCACAGGCCCCTTGCATGCTCACAGTTCACTCTATCTCACCCTGGTGTTTGCACAGAATTCCATGCCCCAAAAGCTACATTGTTGAGCCTAAAGCCCCCTGCATGGGCTGAGCTGCTCCACCCCTGAGAAGCTGGCGTCGAGGGACAAACCCTCAGGCAGGGCACACAGCACCAGGCTCACAGCTCAGGTGAACTGCAGTGGAGAAATGTTGAACCTGCAGCCCACTGCTCATAAACCTTTGTCAATTCACACACAAAATGACTGCACATAGGTCTTGACTGGAGCTGTGGGAAAATGTCAGGTGCTGTGCAAAGGTTGGGATGTGGAGGCTAGATACTGAAAGACTTTCAAGTACTGGGACTGAAGCAGGGGGTAGACTTTTACCACTGTGCTGCACACAGCAGCTGAATGGACCTACCTGTGATACCTGTGAGGCTCAGTACAAGTTGCAGGAGTTTGGTTGCTATTGCAGCACTCTTTCTACTTACGGAATATCAAGTCCTGTCTCTGAAACCACCCCACTGCGCCAAGTGGAGATAGTATTATAGGCTTATGTCAGCATGGACAACATCTCAACGCTGGTTATTAAAAAATGCATGAAAACTCACACTTGAAATCAAACTACACAGAGGGGGGAATCATTCTTTGCAACTATGCAGCTGTATCTTTGTCCCCTGACTCTGGAGTGTTCATTACCTTTCTGTTGCTTCTCACCTCTTCCCATCCCTGTTAAACCATGATTTTGTTCCTAATTCCTCCTCCTTCCCCACCAACATAAGATAGTCTAATCACTTCTCTGATTCATTTTGGTTTCATGCTTTGTGTCTCATGCTCAGAGGGCAACATAACTTACCTACTGCTGCTCACATGATGGTGCTTGACACCACTAATGACTGCTCTTAATTTGTCTTTCTCCTTCTCTCAGGTCTGTTTGGAAAAATGTCTTTTCATATTCTCCCCAAAAACTCTTCATTCCTCCAGAAACTATATTATTGCAATTATATATATTATTAATAGTAAACTATATGTGTGTACAGACATCTGAACCTACAGCTCCCTAACATAGCTGAGAGACATTGCAGAGTGAAAAAGAATCTGAACAGATGCTCAAACAGAACAAGGAATCCACTACAAGCGGACAGAGCAAGAGAGTGCTAAACAGAGTGGGTTTATGCCCTTCCAAAAAAAACAGGCTCTAGCTTTACCAGTTTGTAACTGTGGTATATATTAAAACAGTAACCTATAAATTTAGGAAAACATTTACTCAGTTTCTGTGTTAATCAATAAGATAATTATGTTAATCATAACTTTCCAGACGTCCTATGATGTTTTTGTCTCCAGGTGACTGACATTTTGCTACCTCGTTGCTATTTCCTTCTCCAGCTTCTTGCGCCATAGTACATGACATTTAGGCAGGTCTTTGAGGCACATGAAGCTGGTTTTCAGCCACTTTGTTATGTTTGAACTCCCAGCCTTGTATTAATTTCACTCTTCATGATTAAGTAAATACCTATTATGAGAGAAAAATTAACTAAAGCAAAGATATAATTGTTTTTCTTCATGTGGTTATTCATTTAAAATACTCAGTTTCTGTTCATTTAAATTTGATAGAAAATACATTCCAGACAGAATTTTGACTGAGCTGAAAATATTATAAATTAGGCTGTTATAATGGGACTAATTGTGCGGTTTAATTATTAGATTATACAGGAGAATATAAAATGGGCATTTTGTTAGATGAAGGTGGTGTCATCTGTGCCCAAGGTTTTTTGGTAAAAACTGTAGGCTTTAAAAAGATTTTTTTTTCTGGTATATATAATTTTTCAAGGCTGTACAACTACTATAATCACTAATCATATACAATAATAATCGCAACTACCTAGACATTACCTGTATATATGAATAATAAAACTCCTAAGCATGACATCAGGTTACAAATAAGGACAGCAGACATCCTACTTGCAAGGCATACGATCCAAATATCAAGCTCATAATTTTGCCCTTTGCTGTACCTCTCATACTTTCCCAAATTACCAGAGGAGCTGTTGCAGGCCTGTATGTGGTCAAATGGTACTAATAAGCATTCCTGAATAAAAACTGCTTCTGGATCAGACGCACTGGCTGTGCTGGCACTTCACTTCCTGCAGGCACCCATCAAACCAGGTTACAACTGTGTTCAGAAACTACTGGAGGGTCAGAAATATCCCATAAACATGAAATGATAACTCTGAGGGTATTTTGGAGTGATGCATATTGGTGTCTATTTATCTCACAAATGTTTTTTTGTTTTATTTTTGTATAACTCAATTGTTAGTGAATAAAAAACTCTTCCCTTTGGGGCTCATTTTTTTCTTTAATGGCATTCTGCTATTTAGAGATTTTTAACCATTCAGTTTTGTTATCCCAGAGAATGCATTTTTATGCTCGTATATTTTTAGGGTTTAGGCACTTAAAACAAGGATTTTGGGGTAGCCCAAATGTAGCCATTTTAAATCCTGCTGCCTGTCTCCAATTTTAACCATTCTGAACTCCAGCTGTAGAGTTTTCTTTTCCATCATTTACAGGACTGCTGTATTCTCACAGGCCTGATATTGTAAGATGCTGAGAAGCTCCATAAAAGTTCAAAATATTGCTTTTAATAATACCTTTCAATAATACCTTTCTTTCTAATGAATAAAATTCTAAATTGACTTGATATATGTGATACTATGTCCACTTATGACATATGAATGTGTGCATATATTAATATTAACTTTTTTTTCTTGAAAAGAGACCCGCCTTCTGCTGACTCTGAGTAGAGTTTCATTCAAGCAGCACAAATAGGGTCAAAGACAATCTCTTCTTAATTAAAGAGGGCAGTAATATTGATTTAATAAAAATTTAACATTACCTAATGACAGCTAGATATTATGTTCAGAGCAGAAAGACTGACATTTTACTGTAATCAATATGTATTTTATTAAAATCAATGTGGTACATGAACTATTCTATAGAGCCTTAATTATATCTAATCTACCACATTGCAGAAAAGGAGAGTTTGTCATCTGGAGGTGAGATTGCTTGGCAGAAGAATTTCTGTATGTACAATTCACAAGTTTCAATTTTTCTTAGCGGCCAATGAACAGGATCACTATAATTATAAATGGTAGGTGTTTAACCCCAGCTAATTTCAGGTAGCCAAGAGGAATGAGGAGCTGGAGAGAATCAAAGTAATAGCATGGCCAGTATTTGCCTGACAGCTTTAAATTCAGCCCTGCTCAAACCCACGTATATCAGGACAGAGGTTTCCATCCAGGAGAGCCCTCAGTCCCTGTGGAAGCCCACTCTGATGTACTGCCCTGAAACACGACCCTCACAGAGAGCTGTCCCTGTGGCTGACACCTTCTTGGTGTCAATGTGTG
This sequence comes from Corapipo altera, assembly GCF_003945725.1. Taxonomy (NCBI): domain Eukaryota; kingdom Metazoa; phylum Chordata; class Aves; order Passeriformes; family Pipridae; genus Corapipo; species Corapipo altera. The sequence continues at coordinate 21,832,910 of NW_020884877.1, forward strand.
CTCCAAAACCTGAGGGATGTCCCAGTTCTGCTGATGCTCTCTGAAGGCCAAGGCTTCAGTAAGCCGCACTTGTACTCCTACCAGCTTCATGCTGTAAAATAAATCAATAGCTGCCTGCTTTGCTCCCTCACAGTGCCTGGAACACACAGAGGTACTTCACCCACAACTACAGCTGCTAACAGACTTTGTGTTAGTTTAAGTGAAGAAGAGACATGCTTTGGAGATGAGGGGTCAGGTAATGTCTTTTTAATAATATGTTGTGTAACACCTGCATCTTTTACAGGACTCGCCTTTTACTGATCACAGCCTAACCTACTCTAGCATCAATGCTTCCTTAGCAGTCCCCTAAATTACCCCAGGGCTTTGGTAAAAAGAGGTTATTCTCTTTTACTTCTTTATTGCTTTCTTTAACCTGTCTCATAATTATTTTAAATGGCATTTCTTATCCTAAAATCTAATGGGCAAATGACCCAATATGCTTTTGTGATTAATTTAATTTATTTATTTTTGTGCAGCTATATTCAGAGAATAAAAGGAGTGAAAGCTGGTAACCTTGTTAACCAGTTCTATAACTGTCTCCTTTCAGCCTTTTCATTCAGTTCTCTTCTTCATGCTTGCACAGCACTGAGAGAGAAGCAGACTGCTGCAACTTTGAGGGAACCCTTAATATTTTATTTTATATCACGCACATTGTGCATAGAGGAGTACCAAGCTCTCTCATCTGGTTCTGCAGAGTGAAACAAAGATTGCTTCCATTATTTCTATTTTATTTCAGGACAGTAGTGGACAAATTGGTAACACCCAGCAGTGGTCATCACGCACTGTTCCTTGCCTACCATATCTTCAGGGAAGATTTTAAGAAAAAAGGAGAGGGATCCGGGATGCTGTAGTGGAAAACTGTCCAGTTCACCTGTTTTGGGGGTGGTTGTAGACAAGGTCTGAGTGGACAGAGAGAAATTATAGGATATATTGTCCAGAATGGTAAAACACACTGTGTGAATCCCTGGCAAAGGTTTTCATTCTCTTTCTTTCACGTGCCTTTTGTTTGATCATTTGGCTGTGCACAAAGGGGAGAATGAATGAAACCTGCTGTCATAAGGAGAGTTCTGCAGAAAAAGCTCTTCTCACAGCTCTAGCTGAATCCATGGACACAATGGCATGTGATTTACAGAGTTTGTGTTCATCAGCTCGTGATTTCACCTTGAAGGCTTACTTCTAATTACTTGACATAGAAATAAGCACTGTTTATGCCTGCCACGATCACGAAACTCAGCAAGAATTGATTTGAGCCTTCCTACCTTCACCAAGGAGAATTGAATAGTACAGAATTTTCTGAACAGGGCTGTACAAAATGCTGGGCTGAAAGTATCAATAAAAATTAAGGAACAGCAGAAAGGTGTTTCCATTATGAACTAATATCTTTGACCAAAAAAAATTCAATATAAATTAACACCAGCAGTAAATTATAGCTAGAATTGTGTCCTAGACAACTTATCAAAAAAAAAAAAGCTTGTTCTGGGTGTGAAGCCTGCCCATCCATATGCGTTTTGTGCCTCATTTATCCATAACCTTTCGTGCTTTGACAAGGACAGGAAAAATCAGGATTGGACCTGTGACCTAAGATTACATCCATTTCATATTTCCACTTAAAAACACTGTAGCGTGTGGCTCCTCTGTGCTTAAAATATCCACCTGTACATATTTTATTAAAGAACATATTGACTCTTTGGAATAATCACTTTCTGATCCTGGTCTTTTAACTGAAATCCTGTTACATATATATAATTTCTAAACAAGTATTTTTCTTTCACTCTAAAGCAAAGTGAAGGAAAAAAAATGTAGGCACAATAAAAAGAGAACACTGAAAAAAACATAATTAGTATGAATTTGCTTACCAGAAGGAACTTGAGAAGATGTAGCCAAAAGACTATTATACAAGAGATAGAAAATTAGTAACTTGGGAAAGTCTTTAAACTAATTATGGTTTTCTTATTATTTTATTGGCACTATCATATTTTCATGGCTGAACCAGCACACTGCTGTAGCCTTGCTTGCAGTCATTACTCAATGTTATCTTTTATTTATATCAAATTTTAAATGGTCTTGTGGCAACTCTGCAAACAAACAAGGGATACAGCCTGTGCTCCTTGGCTAAATTTTATCAGTGCTATACTGTATACATGGATTAGATGGCACTTTCTTCAAGGTCTGCTGCAGTATCCTCAGACACACAGAACTAGTCATAAATTTGTGCTCATGAGACACAATAAATTGTTCACCTTCAGTTGCTGAACCTTACCCGGTAGCTATCTAATCACAGAGGAGCTGCTCAGCTTGTCAGCAGTTCAGCTTTGCAAGCATGTAAGGCAGCTCTTTGTGCTTTTCATACTGAGAGTGAAATCCATGCAACTGGCCTCCTGATCCATGTTTTGCTATGCTATACCAGCTAGTTAGCAGACAATGTGGCAGGAAAGCTGTACTACTGCCTCTAAACCAAGTGCCCTGACAACAGTCTTGCCCTAATCAATCTCTCTTCTCCAGGTCAGTGAATAGAGAACGACTCCACACAAACTGAAACAGCTTCAACAAGAGCGATTAAAAGTACCTCCATGAGCCCTCTGATTCAAGGAACATACTCTAGAAGTCATATCATTGATACTTGAACTTAGCTTCTACAAGCAACATCATCTAGGATTTCAGACTAAGCTAAAGCAGGGTGTGATAAGGGATGGTGAGAGACATTGTATGTGATGGGATATGATTTACTGAACTCAGAATTTATGGTTGCTTTGCTTAGCAACACACCCCTGGAGGGCTCCATATATAACTTTTTATAAAAATACCGGGTTTACTGCACACCCAGAAACCAAGGATTTATGGCAGGGTATGTCAAATGATAGAAATAAAAAGTAAAGCACATTTTTAATGTTGTTTTTGGAAGCAAAAGGGGTAAACTCAGTGTAACATGAATGTATCACTTTATACATGACAGGCAATATATATTCATGGAAAAAAAAATACAAATCCTCTTAAGTTAAAATATAATTCTCAAATTTATAAGTGATTAATACACATCTTTTATTATTTATTTTTTCCCAGTCCTTTCAAAGAATTCCGTAAGGAATTCCATCTACAGCATTGCATTTAATTCTACAGACAGAATTAAACTTTCTTAGATAAGTTCAGGTAAGATCTAAGTGTTCCATCTTCACTGGCCTTTTAATCTTTCACAATAGTTGTTGGAGGGAAGAAAGGACTGGTCCATGCCTGGATGAGAGATTTTTCTCAGTTTAGGGTGGAGATGCTTTCTAGAGATGGAGTAATATCTCTGTATTGATGATGGAGAAGAACTGAATAATTGACTTAAACAGGATTTCTAATTTCACATGGTTGGATCACATGTGAAATTGGAGACTGAAACTCTGTGTAACAAATTATACACAAAAAAAAAATGTCTAATAAAACTCAGACACGTACTTGTTAAAAATTAAAAAAATATACGCATAGCAAGCATAAAGGAATAAAATAAATATGGATTAACCAGCCATTAACTAATCAAAATCTCTGAAACACCTGTTATTCATAGTGTATTTTTATTCGTAATATATTGTCCAGTATTTTCTACAGAGAAGTTTTGTCTCTCTTATTTTTGTGACTTTTTATTGAATATGAGAACATTCACATCCTAAATCCTCTGATGCACGTGTTCCCTTTAGTTTCAATGGAAGACAGGCATCTAAGTAGTATTTTCCAGTTTTAAGTCTAACTACTGTGTGATCTTAAAGAAGGAAGTAGTTCTTATTTTAGAACCCAGGCCCTGACTAGGGAAAGGAGTTAAGCAGATCTTTATGTTTCAGTTTGTTATAAGCTGACATTGAATTTTTCCTTAAGAAAGGATATTTTTTGTATGAATGCCCCAAGATGGGTACCTGCTACTTTTCACCCCAGTTCTTCATACAGGAAAAAAAAATTAAAGAAACTAAGGTTTATCATAAAACTTAATATTTCTAGTATGCTATATAACATATTTGTGGGAATGCAATCTTGTTTCTTTTCCAATAAATAGAAAAACTACCCTACTACTAGATCAACCCAAGTTATATACTGACTTTCAGCATATTCACTTGTGAGTAATCTTAATTTCAAATTATACTTAGGTCACTTCACCACTTCCCTGTTGCATACATGTGGCCTGTCAAGCCCAGATGAAAAGACAAAGGGAGTGTTTTGACTTGGAAAATGTCTCGCATAAAAAAAATATTCCTTCCTTTTTTTTTTTTTAAGGTGAGTGCTGAATAAACAACTTTCTGATAGTATAAGGTAATGAATTGCAAACTTGCCAAACTCCAATTATTAATCTGATATTCAGATACTTATTTCATTCCTTGTAAGAATTCTGCAGGATCAGCTCTGAAAAATTGCACTTTCTGGGACGCTTCCATGCCAGCTCCCATTTAAAAGATCATTCTTTAATACAGTACTGCTGCAATGCCATGAGGATACAAGCACATCTAGTACACATTCAATAACTGTCAGGCGAGTGAAAGGAAAAAAAATCACTGAGTTATATTTAATGAATGTGATAGTGGCAAAGGCATCCAGTTTTCAATATTCGGGTATGTTATGCAGTCTATTTAATTTAATAAAACAAGAAATTATTACAATTAAAATTTGGAAATTACATTAAACTACATTAAACCCTATTTCTCAGGATTAGAAAGCAACTTTCATACTAACCTAATAGTATACTATCATTTCACAAATTCTTTAGTCTCATAGAAATCAGCAGTATTGCTTGGAAGGGTTATAATGCTTTCAGTCCACCATCTGACAACTGTTTTTCCCCACAACCCCACTTTCTCTTCTGGCACATGGGTAACTTTGGTTCAAAAAATACCATGGTAACAAATATAAATAAATGGTTTTTAAATTCACAGTTTTCCCACTCTGATCCCCTGTGTTTCCACGTAACTTCTATCATCAGTGAAAAGAAAGAGAGAAAGATAAGATGGGACCATTCTTTTTAGCAGTGTTACTAAGATATGACATCCTAGATGATTGTGAAAATGTGACAGATGTGTTAATGCAGAAGAAAGAGTTTCCATGGTCAAACCACTTCCTTTGAACTGTATTTCCCAAAGGCTGCAGATGTTATTTGTTAGTGTATGGGAACTGAATATTTCATTAACTTTTCCACATTTCTAGAGTGTTTGAAAACTGACATGTAGGGAAAGCTTTACCATCTAAATATTTAGCACTTGTTCAGATAGTAAGTATGGAATGGATTATGACCAGAGTTTCTAAATACATGGGACACAAAGCATGGGAAACAGAGAGGCAACATTTGCTCATTAAGATCTAGTCTCATGTCTATCAGGTATTTTGTCATGTTGGTCCTTTCTCACATTTTTCCTAGATCTTTTTTGTAAATCAGCTAAAAATCTACACTGCTTTACTACCTCAACTCTACTGCCCAATGAAAGACTGTGAATACAATGCTTGATGAGAAGACAAACACTTGCTTTTTCCTTCTTCCTGGGTTTTGGATGGGCTGAATGTCATGGGCTAATGTGGGATAATGAATAGTGTATGTACATCATCACTGCCACTGCACTTGAGGATAACTGGTGCTGTGTTAGTGATGAGCTTGCTGACAGCTGTGTCACTGGTCACTGCTGCACAGAACAGTTCTTGCTCTCTTGCACCCTCTGTTCTGGTTTTGACTGGAAATCCTATCTAGGATAGGATTTCCTAAAGACCTAAAACACCTAAGAGAAAGGTGGGGGTTTTTTCTGCCCAGAGTTTATTGAAATTTAGGAGTCAGAAAAATTGTCATTTTAAGGGAAGGACTAGGAAAAATATAAGTGAGAACACTAGAATAAAATACCAAGCCTTCCACTGCTTAAAATGTATGAGCCATTCACAAGTGTTACTGCAGGGGCTTTTGAGACGCAAACAGAAAGTTCTGATTTTCTCCTCCAGCAGACAATGGTCAACCTGCATAATACATGCTACTTAAAGTCATTACACAACCTGGGGTGTGCAGTAAATAAGTAATAAAAAAATGTTGCACTGCTTTTTGCTCTATAACTGCCTGCAATATAATTTATCCCTCAAGCAAAATGAAACAATCACCTACAAATCTACTCAGCTACTATGAATAATTGAAACAGCCACCAAATCTGTAGTTCAGACCCATCCTAATATTTTCATAGAGAAAAGTAAAAAGTTTTAAGTACCTGCATTGTATAAAATCAATAAAATCTACTGTTCCATTTCTATACATAGGTAATTCAGAAACTTATTCCCAGCTAGCTTGCTTTATGGGAGGTACATTTTTTTTCATCAGGCTTTATTCCATAATCTTTAGTATTATTGTAAAGACAGTCTCTAAAATGCAGAGAGCTGGAGTAACAAAATTAGTAAAGCCAGGTCAAACAGAGAATAATCCTTGCTCTCTAGGCTGACATGCTAAATATTACTTGATGAGCAGAACTCTTTATCAAAACATTTCTTATCTAAGGAATCCAAGAAGACTCCTTCAAAAAGTCATTTGGGTGTACTTCAAAAAGAATCACTGGTGAGAGATGATCCCAACAAGTGTAGTTTTATGCCATACTACAAAAGCTAGTTAACATGACTGTTGTGTTGTATTTGTCTTGATTTGAAGGGAAATCCACTTAATGTTGTAAACTTTGTCATATTTTACAGTACCTATTTACTTATGTAATCTGTTCCACTATTAGCTAGGATTTTATGAGCACTATAACAAGCACATTATATTAATCATAGCCAACAAAGTCTCTCTCCTCCCCTCTATCCTATCACCAATTTTTGCTCTGGTACAGCAAAGGGTGAATATATGAGAGAGATAAAATCAGTGTCCCAGTTCTTTAGGTGTGGATAACATGTAAACCTTGGCTGGCTCTGAGGTCTGGTCTTGACTTAAAGAGGAATGGCCTGCCTTGCTATTGAGAGGTGTGAATCCTGTGCCTGTACAGGGGCTGGCCAGGTAATCTAATGTCTAGCTGTGGGAAATATGTCAACCAGCAGACCAGTTGCGACCAGTATTGCATGGTCAGCTTGTAAAATAAGGCAATTCCCAAAAGCAGGAACCTGGGGAGCTCTAATACTTGCTGCTGTTTCAGGATCTTTCTTTTCCCTTGTTTCTTCAAGCTATGTGAGGTATGTATAATGAATATACAAATGGGACTTGCAGTGTCAGATGGTTGGTCAGACCAGACCAACAATGTTTAGCAACTACCTTTGTTTTTGGTGCATGCAGAGGGAAGTCAAGGATCTGTGGCTGGCACATTTTCAATTTCTGACAGTGGTTTTCTGCAGAAAAAAAAGTTATTTTCTAACTATTTGTGACTAGCTTCTTATCTCTTCTGCTGTTTGAGTAGTGCAAAAGGCTGTATGCCAATAAGCAATGCAGCCATATGGTTTGTTTTATACTGGAAATGTCAGCCAGAAAGACTTTGAGGATACTCATGCCTACTGTGTCACTGTCTGCCTGCTTGTACTCAGGCATGACCAAGCTGGCATTAAGGACTGCGGTAACCTGTACTATCTGACTCTGAACTGGAAGTATTCTCTGACACATCTGTAGAGCAGCTCTTCACTGTCTTTGGCTGATGCACAGGGTAAAAAATCAGAAGAAAAGTCCTACTCAAGAAATAAGCAGGCTTTCATTACAAGGCTGAGAGATACTGGGGTTTGGATCCTAACTTCGATAAAATGAAATGCAGAACTTAGTATATGAACTCTTCAGAGAAGAGTGTATCTCCTCACTGCAGGATCATATGGATTGCACACAATTTCCTTATTCTGCTCTGTCCCAGGAGTAACCCATGCTCAGGATGTGAGGAAGCACAGTTTTTTACATTCATATTAGATAAGATTTATATTATAATGGAGACTAAAAAAATTCCAAGCTCATTCAACCAAAGGTCAACTCCTGACCCTTTTGTAGTTTCACTGATTCCCATCTGTGTTCTCACCGTGGTTGGGATCCAGCGAGGCAACATCCATTCAAGAAGGCGGTGTGGGTGCATAAGTGTAGTTACTTCAATGGTTAGGTATACTTTCTGCATACCAAAGAGACCCTAAACCAGGAAAGCTTTCATTGCCAGAAGTTAAAGTGCCTTTAATATTTATTATACAGTTAATATGCCTCTTCAGAAAATCCTTTGAGGGAAATAACAAAGATCAATAGAGGCCTGATGAATCCTAAATGGAGAAACTAAAAGAAGTATTTATATTTCTGTCTATGTATCTCCTAGAGATGACAGCAAATCTGCAGGCATATTATAGCAAGGGCCAAGGGTATTCTGTGGAATTAAGGGAAGAGGAAGACATTTTCAAGCACAAGAACAAAGACTCTGCACTACTATAATTTTAATTAATATACAAAGCATCAAACTACTCATCTGCCCTTCCAGAAACAATGTGCTCAAGGAAATAATGAATAAAATGCTAGCTTATTTATCAAAATACTGTGCATAAAATTCACAAAGAACATGACATCTATAAAAAAATATCAAACATCTACTGCAGGAAAATTAATGACCTGTATCTTTTTCACTGTGTCAATACTAATCTGAGTTTATTTCTTTCAATTGCATTTAATTCTGGAAAAGAACCAGAAAGGAAAAGAGAAAACCCTTGGGAGATGATCAAATTGTTAATAAAAAGTTTGAATGCACTGTATAATTACAACCCCTCAAGGAGTCAAAAATTCTCTGCTTCTTTATTTTACATGTAGAAAAAGATGCAGTGTTTGACAGCCATTTATCATAAATTGCATTGAAATTACAGTTAATATGAAATTTCAATTATATCAATACCATAAAGTAAGCAAGGAGTAAGGCCAAATACGATGATACTTGGCAGAGAACCATAATTATTAGTGTCCCAAATGGACCCTATACCGCTGATGCATACAGCTCCCTGATAAGAATGTCTAAGTAACCCTGGATGATGAAACTTGTCACCTGCAGTATGCAAACTTCACTTAGCATTTAAAATTAGAACTCACAAATGGATTATGACTGCACAAGGGGGTTTTGTACAATACTATAAAGTTATCCTTGTATAATACCACAATGAACGTGTAAGGAAAATAGAATGTGTCATCCATGTTACTGGATTGCTTCTTCCATGAAATAAAGTCCTTCAAAAATGGCCATTTGCTTCCTCAAGTGATACAAATTTACCCAAATATATCAATGTAGCAGTTAAACTCTTTCAGCTTCCCTTGGCTTACATCATTTCCAAAATAACCTCTCTAGACATTTTAACTGTAAATGCTATTTAGGCGTCAGAGGAATCAGCTATAGTTTGGTCTTCAGCTGGCAGCTTGAATCAGAATATGTATGTGCCACCAGGCTGCTTGTCCCCTGTCTGTGCTTGACTGGAAACAGAAGGGTCTGCAACTTGACAGAAAATCTTTTTTGTTAAGTTCATTATTGACTTCAGTGGTTCCACTAGGCTTCCATCTGGATCCTGAATGCTTCCCAACACCACCCACTTCTATCTTAGTATTTGAAGTTAAATGTTAAATGAAATAAGCTGAAGCCTGATGGAAGAAATACCATCTCATTCCTTGAGACTATTCTACAGAGTTTATGTAGTGCCTGTATTTGAATAAATACAATGTGAACAAAATTTCTCATCAACCCTTTATGACTTTGGTGTCCAATAGACTAAGATACGTTTATTTGTAAAAAGATCACACATCTCAAAGTTTCAGAGAACTTTCCCCTGAACCCTATCATAACTGCTTGGGGTAACATCAATATTTCAGTATTAAGCAGAAGTGTTGGCCAAATTTTTTAATGTGTCCATTTCAGGAGAAGCTGGATCCTGAAATATTTCTTGTCATATAAATGCTTTGTAATGAATATATCTTGACAGAATAGTCTTTTAACTGAAGGCAGTATCTCCAAAAGAGCTGTTAAATTGGCCAGGCACCAAAAAGACAAGAAATACATATTTGTTTGTTGTTAGCTACATAATTGTTTAAAAGAGCAACAAGTTGTTAAAATCACTTAAAAATTTACTGCATGTACAAAATGAAACTGAAATGATCATTTACACAGGATTTTTGGCACCAAAGTAAAAGTTAATTTTTCAGAACTCTGCATTTAAATGGCCTTTTGAAAACCTATCCTTTAATCATTGATTTAGATTTTCAATTTTTACCATTTTGTAAAAACTTCATGGGCTTTGCCACCTACCTCTCATATTCTACCTTTTATTCAAAACACTCTGTTTAAATTAAGAAGAATCAACAGATGATTATCTGCCCATTAAATCAAATCTCTTGGCATAGAGTAATTCTAGCTTCTTGGCAGCAGGTTATTTATACAGAAAGAAGTTGGCAATAAAGAATAGCCAACCATTACAGTTTCAGCATCTGAAATATCTGTAATAACTCTTGATATGAAATATTAAGAGATTGCATGTTTGCTTTATTTATTAAAGTACCCCCTTGCTGAGGAAATAGTCGTGAAAATTATTGTTTAATGCAGTGCATTAATTAAGTTCTAAAAATCCTGTATCCTAGATTTCATGATTTACTTATTTGGGTTGTATGATTTATATAGCAAAAAACAGTTGGATGTCTTTCCTTCTTGTTTCATCCCAACAGTATTCTTCTTTCACTATATAAGCCTATAAAGTAATCCCTGTTGATTTAAAGACAATGGCAGACCTATGGTTGTTCATCTAACAAAATTACTTATTTAAGGGGAAAAAAATGATAAATTGCTTTGTTTGGAGTATTTGTTCTATGCCTATAAAAAGTTTAATGTAAAAGTAAAGTTAACAGAGTTCTACTAGGTTTCAAAACATTTTGGAAACTCACAGACACAGTAGCAAACCAGACTTGATCGTGTTGTGTTAGCTTGCATCGCAATAGTCTCCTCTCATTAACAAGACACCTGGCTGTTCTTAAAGCATGAAACAAATAGTAGGCGTCTCAAATAACTAGGAATGAAGCAAAGTGCTTTGTCATCAAGCAGCACTGTAATGAAAGGAAAGACTGAAGGAAGAAAGCTCTACCTTTACAATACTTACAATATTTACAACAGTATGGTAGAGTAACCATCTATCAACACTGGTGCAAATCAATAAAAACCATTTTAATTGAAGCATAAATTGAAAGATAGAAATAATTTACAACATATAATATGTATTCTTATCAAATATTTTAGCCTTATTCCAAAACATAAAAAATACTATCTTTATAGCATGAAGAAACTCACATTATTTCCATTTTACATGACTACATGTGGTGTTTAGAAACACTACTAATAGATCCCACAGAATATCAAGTATTGTTGATTAAAATTGTTTAAGATTGAATATAAAATACAGGATTACATGGAAAGAATTTGTATCTAGTTCACTTTCTAATTAAGAGAAATTGGATAGTAGAGTTTTTCTCTAATCCTTCTTGATTGTTTGTATGATGGAATAATTGCAGTTTGCTAAACTGCCTTCTATGGAAAGACAGATTTCACCGCTTATCTGTCTAAAAGAGAAGAAAACATTAATGCCATGGCTGTCTCCCTTTGAGCACTGATCACTTCTTTTTGATCAGAAAGTGACAGAAACATTTTAGCAAATCCCTGCTTGTACTCCTAGGTAACAAAAGACTGAAGACTAAAACGACCTGAGAAAGCTGTCTTTGCCAGAGCAGAGCCAAACAGGTACTAATTTGAGAAAATGTCATAATAAATTTTCAAAGCAGTCTTTAAACTCTGAAGTTTTGAATGCCAATCTTTGAAACATTTTCAGGGAGAATGCTTTCCAGATGATGTCTCATCAAAATTTCAGAAAAACAGGGACTTAAAAAAAATCCTCTGAAATCAAAGTTCATTTTGGTATATTCAGAGTTTTTCAGATTTTCTGTTACTAAATCACACACTTTGTCTAAGGTGCATCACTTTTTTCAAAATCACAGACACACCAAAAAAACCCCAAAAAAATATTTACTCCTACTTACAATGATTGTAGATATGGTAGAGTGAGGTTTTGGCTTAAGGGGAAGAAACCTTTGAGATTTATTTGAATTTTAATCTATCTGAAATGACTATAATTCTGACCAAAGGAGCATAGAGGAAAAAAGGCAACATAGGAAAGTGATGGACGGGGTTTGTCCCTACATTCACAGGCACTTGCAAACAGGGTTTGGAAGTTGAGGTCACAACTAATCTTAAGAAAGAACAGTGTCTATCTAGAGCAAGATCCATTTAGTATCTGAAGAGAAAGGAATTAAAAAGGGTATAATTAGAATGTTAAACTGATGGAGGTCATGTCAGCAGCAGTGCAAATAGTTTGCTTAGACCTGCAGTGAGATTGATCTCACGGTAGGTGTCTGATTAATTGCATATATTATTGAGGAGGCAGAACACCAACATACTTTACTCTAAATATGAGACTCTTGTCATGAGCACAAGTTTATCACAAAACTTTTATGCTTGCCATAAGAAACCATCAGTCTTTCAAAAATAGAAGATGACAAAAAATGAAATTATAGATTACTGGAAATAAGTAAGGGTTCTTGAAGAAAAAAATGATAATTTTTTTTAATAGATTTGTCTAATTGAAAACTTGAATTTCAGTTGAGTCAATGGAGCACACAAGAAAATTCAAAAATGGAAAAAAAAGAACTCCAATTAAGAAAGCTAAGAAGGAATAGTTAGAGAAAATCAACCTGTGCACTCTCTACTGAGATGTGATAAGGAGTCATCAGCTACATCACAGAACAGTTTGAGACTGGAATGGAAAAACAACAGGAACATACCTAGAGATGTTTAATGCTCAGTGAGAGAACTTGCCAGATACTTGGAGGCAAGAATGATTTTGTAGTCAAGTAATGTTAAAAGAATATTCTAAGAGGATATAAAAGACATTCTAATCACCGAGCAATAAAGCTCTAAAATGGCTCAAATGTCTTATGTATAAAAAAGGATAATTAACAATCAAATTAAAAGCTGCTATCTTGACAGATGATGGACACTAGACAATGAAAATACAGCCCATAGTTTGAATGTCAAAGAAAATTTCAGATTATTGTAAGTGTAACATTCTTTTTGTGAGATTTCAACTGATTTAAAGTTAAAATTGGTTTAACAAAGTTTTCATGAAAGCATAGAACTTTCCTTGAATGTCTCTTTCTGTCTTCAGCTCAACTCAGCTCCTACCTGAATTCAAAAAATTAGTTTTCAGAAGCGACTCTACCCAAGTCTGGATTACTGAAACTAAGACATCCTCAATCTAAATTGCACTTTCTTGCTTAAAATTAGAAAATCTGTGCTTTCTGCAGGAGGGTACAAAAAGCAGTTTTTAAACCCAGAGGTTAATGCTCTCATTGACTTAATTGGAATCAGGAGCAAGTCTACAATACAGTGATAGGGGAGTGCAAGTAACTTAACATAAGAGCAACATTTCCATAGAGCAAAACAGTTGGTGTTCAAGCCCCTGCATCCACATTGTGCATTTTGGGGTGGAATGTCAAGCCAAGTTCATTGCTGTGTCTTGGAATAAAATGTTCCCACTGTGCATGTGCCATTCAAATAGCTTCAAAACATCCTTGTTTTTGACTTTCTATCTCCACTGGGTTTGAAACACATTTGGTGATATCTGACAAAAAAGGTCTGGATCTGTTTTTGAAAAGATCTGTGACTAGTTTCCTTTGAAGGTAACCAAGTTTGCATTCACCAAAACCATTCTGCAAACAGAATCAGGGCATCATAATGACGTTCAAGGAATTAACTTCAAAAAGTTAATATAACTCCATAACAAAACACTGATGTAGATATAGTGATATAGAATCATTGAATCTTTTAGGTTGGAAAAGACCCCTAAGGTCATAGAGTCCAACCACCAGCCTAATAGTCTCAAGTCCATCACCATGTCCCTAAGTGTCGCATCTACACATCTTCAAAATATCTTCAGGGATGGTGACTCCATCACTTCCCTGGGCAGCCTGTTCCAATGCTTGGCAACCCTTTCAAAGAAGCAATTTTTCCTAATATCCGATCCAAACCTCCACTGGTACTACTTGAAGCCATTTCCTCTCATCCTCTCACTGGTTACCCAGGAGAAGAGATTGACCCCCATTTCGCTACAACCTCCTTTTAGGTCCCCCCTGCACCTTCTTTTCTCCAGGCTAAACACCCCCAGCCATGCCTCATTTACTGGGCAAGTGGGAAGGCTGAGACACTTAAATTTATCATTGACAATAATAGTCCAGGAGGGTCAGTCTCACCTGTGCAGTCTCTGGCTAAACTTACCAACAGTCTGCAGAGCTGAAGAACTGTATAATAAGGAAACTGGGATGTCTGCCTTCAAAATGTGGGGGAAAAAATCTCAATTATAGCTAGGCAGCTATCACAGTACCCAACCTAAATTCCTTTAAAAGAAAATACTTTAATAGAAGGAACTTTATGATCAGGATAGGATGTCCCATAGGCAGGCCAATAAGACTCAATACTCTCAGGCACGCAGTGTGACTCTTGGGGATAGTCCTGTGCAGGGCCAGGAGCTGGACTTGTTGATCCTTGTGGATCCCTTTCAACTCAGCATAGTCTGTGATTCTGTGAAGATGAAATGACAAGATAAAATGATGACTGAGAATCATAATACTTTTAATAAGGCTCCTTTGTTTGTTCCTGAAAGTAGGCAATGGAGAAAAAAATAGGATATTTTTCTCACTTATAGTTAACCCTTAAAGTCCCATTCATTTATCCTGCAAGAAAAGTACCACTATGGGTCAAGAAAACCTGGCTGGTGAAATGGTACCAGAAGACAGCAGGTGAAGCAATATAGGATGGAATCTTTCAGCTGAAAGACAATTATAGAATTGTCAAAGGACCCAAACCAGAGACATTAGATATAGTATATTGACTACATGAAAGCTTTTGACTAGGCAGGTCATCTGAGATCATTCAGCTCATGGAGCAATAAATAGTTCCTTCTAAAAGCTGGAAAAAAGCTGTAATCAATGCCTATTAAAGATGTTAATAAAAAATTTCCAGAGGAGGAAAATTTCTATTCTCTCATATACTTATATAATTATAAGGCTTTGAAAGAGCACCACAGCTCCAAGGCTCAGTAGGCACCTGCAGGTAAGCACAGCTAACAAAACTCTCTTGTTACCACCAGCAAACTTCTGAGTGTTGCTGGATGAGTTGTTCATTGTTCTAGGGTAATAATTACCTGCTGAATGATTGCAGGATAAAGCTGAAAATATACTACCCTGGAGACAGAACAAAATGTGCAAGAATGCATTAGAAACAGCTTAAAAAGCAAGTCTTTTGGTGTTGCACAGACTATCTGTCATGGAAATCACTAGGACTGATGCAAAATCGACAGCTGCAATGTAAGAAGCAAACAGAACAGAACAGAGTAGATAATATTTTTTTTAAAGATGGCCTTGATGGCCACAGACATGCTCTGCGTTGTTAGTCATATCACTTGATTAAATCCCATTTGCAACCATCCTGTTGCTGTGCTGCTACTACACTTCTCTATGGCTCAGGGAGATTTCTAAGGCAGTGAAATCACTGGGATTTCTCCGCCTGGCTTGAAGAGGCAGGATAATCGGCTTAACCACAGATCACTTACAAGAGAAGAGTAGAGACACGTGCAAAGACTACAAGCAAAAAGCTACTGTATTCCTGGATCTACAGATTTAAAATGCCTACCAGTTTTGTGGGGGTTTGTGACACTACTGCTGACAATGATACCAGAAGGGATAAATGTAGATCCCTTCTACATTTTATACTGTATGTATAAAATCTAATTGCAAAACTCACTCTTTGCACAATATAGTAACTCTGGAACTACTGGGTCCTAATAAGTGTCAATAACTCCTGTTTTTCTGGTAGGCTCTTTATTCTGCTGATAGCATGTCAAATAAAAATGCAGTCGTTTCCATATTTTTGAACATTTTTCAGAAGCTTCCTGTCTATAGTATTGTGTATGATTACATATTTCTTAACGTCTATTTCTTATTAGATTTCTTCTTCTCATATCTGATTTGCTTTATTTGTTTTGCTTATTTATGAACCAGTATTGGTAAAATTCTGCTTTCTTTCCTTCCCAGACTGGGAAAAATTCTGAAACTTGGATTGATACGACCCCTCTGAGAGAAAAATTTGGCTGTTTCTATGTAGGTTAAGTATGTTTAATTGATCCACAGCTGTATTGTGAACATACTAGGAATGAATTTTCTATACTGTTTTTGTATCTAAGCATATGGATATAATTTACAGATTTCTTCTCAAGATGTAGACAGAATTTAAGCAACTAATTTCACTAGGTATATTCCCTTAGACATTTGTAAATACTTGGAGGTTCTTTGCCAGGTTTTTGACCACCAGACATCTAAATACTGAAACTCTTCCACTCTCACTCTAGATGCTTGCTATGTAAGCAGAAGAGAAGGATGTTGCATGGCTCAGGCTGTGTGCTGGATTTTTTCCCATTCAACCAAAACAACTCTGCATAGAGATGTGATTCTGGCTGGAACAAAGAACAGACCTTAGCTCTTACGCTGGGGAAGCAATGCACCCCCTGGGAAGTCTTTAAAGCAATGTCATCTCCTGCCCCACACTGCTACAGATGGAGTTTCATCTCCCTAACTGCGGGCAGGCCAAAGGCATCAGACATAATTTTCAAGCCTGAAATTCTCCAGTAGACTTTGTGACATGAATTTTAACATCAGAAAGTGAAAAATGGACTTATGTTCCATATATTGCAATGAATTGATGGCCTCTCACATACCAAATTGTCTGCTGAGACTGAGTGGCAGGAGCTGTTGTCCACAGGGGCTATATCACCTCAGAGCAGAACCATCTTACGTTTTGCTTCTGCAGACATCTCTCTTTGTGACCTTCAAAGCCTCAATATGCTACGTGGTTATAAAAGGTTCTTAAATGGTCCTTGCTCTTGCCCACATCTTCACAAAGCTTTTATTTCAGTGCTGTGATAGGACTGCAGTTTTATCAGCCATAGCTTTATTCTAGCAGTAACTTTTAAAGAATTATAACTAGGCCATGTTTCCCCAGCTCCTGTAATCCTCTACCACAAAAGAACGGATATAAATGAGGTACATTATTATTATATATTACCACAAGAACCAACATTATAATTAGGTGCTGTATCCACTTTGTAATTACTATGGCTTTAATTTCCAATCAAAAGCATCAAAGTCTGAAGACAGTGACCCCACTATTGAACAATTCCTTTTCATTTTCTTTGACAATGAATTTTCAAAGTTAAATCGGGGGCAGGGAGAAATGGTGTTTTATTCTAAAGCTTCTACATAATTATAGCAATTATAGAAACCTTTCATGTGCTTGGTCAGCTTTTACTGCATACGTTTAGCTGTTGGTTAGAGGTGTCTCTGAAAGTTATAATGCGTTTGGGGCACCAGTGTCTGTCCCACCATTATAAATACCAGCTAGGCAGACTAATGATTGCAGAGCGTAGTAGAAAAGGTTAGTAATAAATATGGAGGATGTGAGTGCAGGTAACATAAAAGGAATGTAGATATCTACTTCAGCAAATTGCTGTGTGCTATTTTACCTGTATCTTTTTCTCTCTTGTTATGAGCAGTATTAAAGCAGCCCCTAAATGCAGTAGTAAAGATTCAGGCTTTGTTGTACTAGATATTCAGCAAATGCAAAAGGTAGCCTTGTGCTAGGTTTGCTGCCATATTGGACCCCAAAAGTCTAGAGCACAGAAACTAAGTGGAAAAGGCTCTTCTGCTGTAAACTACTTCTTTGTGTAGATTGAATTATGCCCAAACACCTGACATTCTTACTTTTTCACTAGTATAACTCTGTGTCCACCATCCCAGGGCTCTTCTCATTTCAGTTATGTTAACAAGAGCTGGAGAAATAGGGTCAGCTTTCTGAGTGGCAGAGAAGCAAATTTCTGTGTAAATACATTGGGCAGCCAGAGTAGGCAGGATGGTGAGAAGCAGAGGAGATCAAATCTGCCACAGCCCACAGAGCAGAGGATTCCCAGCCCTGATACCAACAGAAATGCCAAGACTCACCAAAACTTTTCAGAGGGATTTTTTCTCAAATGAAAAATCCAATATATTTTGTTAAGGAAGGAAAGAAAAGCAGAAAGAGAGGTTTCAGCCTGTTCTCCTCCTTGGAGATGAGAGTAACTGAATGGAAAGGATTACGTGACTACAAAAAATGAAGCCAAAGAAACATCAGTTGGGGACTGTGAATCAGTCCAAGTTGTTCAATAAGCAGTGGAGTTCACCACTAAGTTTAAATGGCTGAGTAAACTCTGGAGTTGCTGGATTGAGTCCTCACAGTGTTTTCAAAGCACAAAGATTTTTTTGTTATCTAGTCAATATCAGTATCTACAAATTAGACAAATGTCAAAATGCTACGTGTTGATGTTATCAAAGTATTTCCACTGTTTTGAGTCTGGTCTCACTTTCCTTTGACTCATCTGTTTATTCATATTTTTAAGATTCTGATTTTTCAATCTCTTTTGAGGTGGAATTTTTTTACTCTGCATGTTCTCTCAAAAAATAAAATCATTGCTGCCTAGTTCTACTCAAAGCTTTTGTTCAGTAAAAGATAGCATTTTGCAAACAAAATTAAAACATCATATCCTATCCAGAAAATTTTACTCATACTTTATATTGTTTAATTTCTACAAAAGCCTGTGATTAGTATGAAATAAAAAGGCAATATTTTGAGACCAGATATATAATTAAGTGCTTGATATGTTAGCTTGTTCTGTCTTACAAATCCTAGCTTCTTAATATTCTTAGTATTCCCTACTGATAGTGTTAACCATATATCTAGTCTTCAAGGTGGAAGCTAAGAGAGGAAGTCTTACATGCCATTTTTGCCTACCTGTCATATGCACTGTGCCTTATTGATATTAAATCCATCCATCATAATCTTCACTTCCATTTCTCTTTTTATCTCATTCATTTTCCTCCATCATAACGTCCAATCGTCTTTTCCTTCATAAGTTCCGTGGCACTCAGGCAGCTTGGTCTGTTTCCCTGACCTTTCATAATAACTTCCACAGTACCACTCTCCTTCATAACATTTTCTCTGTCTCTTGGGCTTTGTTAATTTTCTTAGCCTTAAAACTGGTCTCAGAAGCCTCCATGGGAGGAATGAAAAAGAAAAAAAAGGAAAAAGTAGGGAAGAATGGCAAAAAAAAGGAAAATGTGTGGAAAAAATAAAAAAAGGAATGGGGAAAGGATAAAGAAGATATAGAAATACAGATTCCAAAAACTCTCTTTACACATTTTCTCCACCAGCTTCTTTTCTGCATGCAAATCCTTCAGTTATGTAATCTAATTTCCAAATGAATTTCTCATTGCTTATCCCCACCCTTGGCTATTTACTCTTTTCCTTTTATTTCAAATAGATAGTCTTTTCTCAAGTGTCTTCTAAGTATAACAATTTTTTTCCATAGCCTCAGTTTTCCAGCACTTTTGACCCAGGCAAAAGCAACCTTCTGCACAAGGTGTATGGTGTTTTCATGGGCCACTTGGGCTGCTTGTGTGTAGGGTTGCTTGTGCAGAGACAGGGCTGCCTTGACCCTATTTTTAAAACCCACATCATTCAACTTAGAGGAATTTTATGGCTCTATGAGTTCCATACTGTCACTATAATCAGCTTTATAATGATTAGTGGTGCACTGTTTCCAAAGACAGCATGTATATTGACTAATTTTTGCCATTCCATAACATCCCCCTTTGCCAAAAATTAGAGAACAATTTAATGACAGAGTAAAATGTAAAAAATAGCTAAAGATTATTTCTCCCAAGAACTTTACTCAGGTGTACTGAAAATGCCTGTAAACTTTCCCACACAGCAAGGAGAAGGTCTACAGGCTTTCCTATATTTTAGGTGTCTCCCATACCATCCATACTTGTGACCACAGCAGGGGGAATTGGGGCCATGGAGAGAGCAGTGGATTGTTGTCATACATAACACATTCACAGTCAAAAAGTAGATCAGAAGTGACCCTTCCAAATCCATCCAGAGCGACTCAGGATTTCCTTAGTAAGTCTCAAAGCTAATAAATCTGTTAAATCTTGGGTGAATTAACATTTTATTCTCCTTTCTCATTACAAGAATATATGTGTTAATATCCATACTGTTTAAGGAGTTTTTTATCACTCTATGAATTTTTTTCCCTTTGGTAATGTTTTGGGCTTGATCCAGATGCCTTCACAACTTGGCCTTTTTTCATACAGAGAAAGATTTACTTTCCCAAACCCAGGTACTAAATCCTTAAATGATGATTTAAGTGGAAATTTACTATCATGTTAGATTGCTATTAGAAGCATCATTCTCATTCAAAGTATCCAGGAAAGTACAACTTTAGAAATGAGCCCTGCCATTGACTAGAATTATAGACCAGTTTTGTGCTGCTATTTATAGCTGTGCAGGCTGCTGAAGTCAGGCAGTTCCTTTTTATTTAATGGCTCTTTCTAAGAATTTCAGAAGTACTCACTCCTCTATGCAAACAGTTACTATCACAAAGCAGATGATGTGGGTATATGGGAAAAGGTACTCCTCTGGGCTGTTTGATTATTAGATATCTTTAGTGCTCATCATTTACTGGACATCAGCATCATCCTAATGCTATGCAAATCCATGGCTTATAAAAGTACGGATCATTAGGGCTATTTTGCTGAACCTCTATGAAGATGCTCCAGGGATTCACTGAGCCTGTTATTTATCTTCTGGTGTCTTAAAAGGTCGATCGGTAGCAAATTAGTGAGTGTAAATTACATTGCAGAAGCAATAATGAATACATTCTACACTGAGACCCAATGCAACAGAGAACATCAAGGATCTTAAGGCACAGTGGTGACGCTGGCCTGGGTCTGAAAATCAAAATACATTAATCCATAAATTTAATTGCCCCACGTGACATATAATTTTAACAGAGGTATTTACAATGTGGGCAGAAAACGTTAAGTATATTTTGAGCCAAGACTCCCACACACACACACACCCCAAATCACTAACATTTCATTTCAAATTCATATGCTGCTTTCTTCAAGCCTCAAGACTAGAGTCAAACCACTCCTCCAAAGCAAGCAAAATGTTAGTTAATCATTTGGACCAAAACATTTTATGTTCGTTTGTTTTCTAAGTTTTTAACTTTTGTTTCCAGTACACCCAGCCTTTGTCCAGTGATTTATTTCTCTTTTCTACTAAATTAATTCTTTCATAGATTGTAAATGTTCTGTTTAAAATCAGAAATAGAGATGTATCTGTCAGTATTCCTGTCATCAAGTGAAAACAGTGTCATCAATAAGGTCTATAGTACCCCTCAGAAAGCGTACATAAATTTCACAATTACCCCTCATATAAGCTTTTTAGCTGCTAAACAGGAACTACTAAGAAGAGAGCAATCATTTCATTTTCACACACATAGAAAAGATCCCCTATCCTGATTGTAATCTAATATGCAAGACTGATATTTTTTACAAAGTAGTTTACAGTGGGAAAATACTGTAAGTTAATAATCAGCTCAGAATATTATAAGCTTAGCTTTATTACAGGAAAAATCACTTAGTACCAAGTTGTCTGGTGGTAGGACATTACATAAAACTGCTGCTGACTCATGCTGATTGACAGCAAGACAGGTGGGTCTTACCAGCTTTAACTCAAGTGAGTACTTTAACTCAAGTACTCTCCCTCAAAGGCAGAAGACATTAGGACACACAAAGTCCCAGGCCCTACAGGCAACTAGAGAGAACTAGCAAAACCAGGCTGAGATCCAAGATGTGCTAGAACCAGAGCCATGGGGTGGAGGCACATAGTGAAGTCCCCCCACCTGTGCTCCTGGTGTCAGGCTGAGACTCCCCTGGTTCCACCTGATTTCTGGTGCTCTTCACCTGTGAGGAAGATCAGATTGTGTTTTACCTGTCATGCAGGTCAATATCAGTGCTCTTATCTGTTTTCTGCTGTTAATATGCAGAGATATACCTCTGTTCTTCTGAATTGTTTGCAGCAGAAATATGCTGATGTTACTTGTTTTCTGTTTTTAAAGCTTTCCTTTCCCTCTCTTTTATTTATGTTTCTTCCCTGTTCAGTAAACCTTGTCTGGGATGAGATTTCCCTGCAATTAGAAGGGCTGGTTGAGTAAAACACTCAGTTCTGAAGTAAAAGACTGATTGTACAGCTCCTCATCCAAACAAAATGTCTTTGCTAAAATCTAGACACATGCTCCTGGCCCAGAACTGTAGGAACTACCGTGCCTGTGATTTGGGGGGCCTTTTTGATGACGTTTCTGCTGGGTAACGAACGAGATGTATTCTTTTCCACTTTCGCCTTTGTACCTCCTTCTATCAAAGTATTTCAAATTAATTCCCTAAGTTTTCCCATCAGTGTTGCTCTCACCTCGAATTGTGTATTTTCCTTCTCAATCTCCAGCCCATTTTTTATTATTCCTCTGATAATGAACAGAGGCTGCGATCAACAGTTTTCAATATCCAGGTATTTCCCTTTGGTTTTCAACATTGCAATATAAGATTGGGGTCAATGCCATGGTACATTATAAATTCACAGTAAGGGACTGTCTATTTAGCTATGGACTCTTTTAGATCCAACTAAGGGAAGCAGTTGCAGAAATTCAACCTCACAGCCAAGGTCACAGTGGAAAAAAACTGGGAATTGAAAACTCAATTTTGGGATCCCAAGATAAAATCATGATCAATTTTCAGTAATTTAATGCTTTGTAAAACCACTCCGAGGTGATTTTAGCAATCTGTTCTCGGTGGTGGTCTCCTTGAGCCTTGTGCTATCAAATTTCACAATTCTGTTGCCAGCTATAAGGGTTTTTTTATGTGCTGTCCTAGAAACCATCTTCTGAGAATGGTGATAATCTTTGATAATTTCAGCAGACATTTACAAAATAAGAGTTTCTTAATTCTGGAAATGAGATGTTCAAAAAGCTGAACTTTAAGGAATCCAACACTGAAATAGAAAAAAAGCATGTATTTATGCCAAAAGTTGCTTGGATTATTATTTCATAATGATTTTAATGATTGAGATCTGTTTTCAAATGTTTAGGATGTTAATATTGGAGTATCTTTTAAAAGCGCTGAACGCTGAGACAAACTGATCATGTATCACCAAAGCCAAGCTGTTACAAACCCCCAGAAATTTTAATATGAGATGGATTGTAACCAGAAAATCATATTAGTAGTTCTCCCACACAGTGCTGGTATAGATTCACCTGGAATGTCATGTTTTAAGATCATTGTGTCAAAAAATATATGAAGAATGTTCAACGGATGTCAATTATCTGGGAGAATTGGGATTGCTTAGCCTAAAGAAACCAGAAACAGGGTTTCTTTCAAGAAATCTCCAACAATGAAAGGATGATGATAAAAATAATCTATTTTTCATACCCATAGGCTGTGGGATAAAGAAGGAATAAGGAGCAATAGATTTGAAACTGCAACAATGTGTAGATTAAGTATCAAGGAAATTGACATTAGAAAGACTAGTGAAATCCTTGACTAGATTGCTGTGGAAGTCATCAAAAACAAATCAGAAAATCATCACCAATTGTATGAATATGATTGTCCTACCTTGAAAAATGGAGCTGGATCACGTGAGGTCCTTCTTATTACTATTCTGCATTTTTCTATGCCTCACCCGGAAGACTTTCAAACCAATTAAAATATGTTGAAAGAGCCAATGGAGAGGAGAAATTTCAAAAGACCTTGGCCTTTTAAGAGGGAGAAGCAGAATGCTTCCCATGCTTCAAGCACAGTGCTGGACAGAGCAGCATCCTCTGTGTATGGTATTACCAGGAGAAGAGTATCTTATGGGAGGATGTCAGCAGCACCCTTCATTATCCACTCCTCAGTACTACTGTAAGGGGGGGGGGGGTTATTATCTTTCTTTTCTTTCTCTCATATCTCCTTTTTTCAATCCTATCTCTTTGTTTATTATTCACTATTCTCTTTGAAATGCTTTGAAACACTGAATTTCCCAAACAAGATGCTGTTCCTTCTACTCTGTCGATCAGAAGGCCAAAGGAAAGTAAAAGAAAAACCCTGTTTTCAGACATGTCCTGCTCTCCTTGACTTCAATGGGAGTTGTACATGCATTTGAAATGAAGCTGTCTTGTTTAAATAGCAAAAGTGTGTGCTGCTGTTTGTTTGCTAAGCAAAGAACCTGGAAGTGAGAAGCTGTCTGACTGCTTGTCCTCTACAAGTTTATTGTAAGAGCAGATTTAAAAACTCAGCACCAAGGCCTGTCATGTACCAGGCATTTCAGCCACTGATGGAAAGCTATCTCCTTCATATAAAAATGTTGTGTAGTAAAGAGAATTTCAAAACACCCACATACCATTAGTTGCACTCTTGAACATTCCTCCTTCTTAAGATGAAGTAGTCTGTGCTTTATAGCAAGAAGCAAATTATACCCTCTTTCAGTGCTTGTTATAATGAAAAGCCACAATGAATTCTTTAACTTTTTGTGTAGACATGTTAGATCATAGCACTTTCCATGGACCATATCATGATTTAATTTCTTTAGAGGAAAGAAACAGGTATACGAGGCACATTTCAAATAGAATTTGAACTCAGATACATATGTGTTAAGAGCAACGCAGTCCTCCTCCTTCAGTGCATCCATGAAAACCTGATCCATGCTGGCATATGAAATTCAACTCTGTCCACTTTACATGAGTACAGTGCAACATGAAAATAACTGTATTGTAATTGCTGATCCCATGTCAGTGAACACAGTGCTGCTTTTCAGTCCTGTTTTGAGTATCTTCTGAATAATTCAATTCATGAAATGTAAAACTTACTGTAAGTAATTCTGCATTACAAAGGCATTGTTAACCATTCCTTATGAATGAAGGGTTTTATTTAGGCTCTGACTGCAATTTCACAATTTTAATTCTAATTATCTTTTTTCACTTCATTTAACACAAAACACTGGCACAATTTATTTTAGCACTAAACTATTTGTGATAAATATATACCAACTTTCTCAAAAGGAATATTTTTAAATGATCCCCCTTTGGAAATGCTTCTTAATAATGTAATTGTTCTATGACTTCCTCCAGGTATCCAGTCTGCCAACAAATAAACACTGTATAGATGCTCAAGGCCACTTCTCAGCTTCTGAGATTAATAATTTTAAAAATCCAGCATGCCTCTAACCAATTTTTTCTTTTGCAATAACATTACTCAGATTCTGAAAAGATTAAAAAGGCAAAATATTTTGGGTTTTTTTTTTTCCTCCAGGCTGACCACCCCCAGCATCCTCAGCCATTCCTCACAAGACTTGTGCTCCAGACACTTTACCAGCTTTGTTGCCCTTCTTTGGCTTGGAGCATTCAACAGGCTGCAAGACACTCTAGGGCTGGTCTCAGAAATGTACTTGGTGGGGTTATTTCATCTTTTAAAAAATATGACTAAAAAATCATTGGAACGGATAGCTGTTCAGACACTATTAACTCTGTAATTAAATATACATTTTAAAGTAGTGAATCTAGATATTTCCAGTATTAAGTGACAAGTCATAGGGATTTTCTATTTTTAATTTAATTTAATTAACTATTTTTTATTTAGACAACTCATCTACACCAGTACTACAATAGGTACTTAAGTGTTCTCCTTGTATCTGGTCCACTATATTTGGATGAAAATACTTCTGACCAGGAAGAGAATCAATGATACCATTTTTACAGAAAAGCACTGGTACCTTGATAGTCACTGAAGAACAAAAGTCAGCACCTGTAAGCCATTGTGAATGCCAATCAACCAAAATGAGAAGAATTTTGTCATAGAAATGATTTCTCAGTGTAAGTTTCAGTTACCAATGTGGCATTTTCATTTATTCTATCAGCTTGTTAAAAAAAAAGAAAAAAAATAAAGACTGTGAGATCCAAATTGAGGTCATAATTTTTTTATGTCAAGATTTTGAAAAAGCTTGAAGGCTAATGTCCACAAATATTTAACAAGTATTTAACAAGGTTTCTATGAAATATGTATTCATTCCTCAAGGGAAATTTTAGACTACAATAAAAATAGTTAATTAAAGGCATAAATATAAAACTAGCTGTATTTTCAAACAAAAAAGCTTGAAAGAAGCATTGGTGCTTTCTCATGGTGCTATTCTAGGTTTATAAAATAACAGAAAAATGCAAACCTCTTAATGTGAGATTTCAAAAGTTAAATACCATTAATTTAAATTACTGTTCTGTTTTCCCTGTTCTTGCTCCTCCTCTCCTAGACAGTATAACTAGGATTAGCCAATTAACCTAAAAGAGCATGCTGTATATATTCTCTATATTAAATAGATCAGATATATATAAGTAGATATATTTTATCCCAATTATTCAAATTCAGCAATAACAGTTACAAGTAAATCTAGCAGAGAGTTAACTTTTGCATTTTTTCTCTCCCCTCACAGAATTAAGGCTAAGCTCAGTAAACTGAATCAATCTGTGCCTACCTTTACTGAAAGTTGCTCTGGACAGTTATGAAGTTTGAACTGAGGTCAAAATCAAGCAGAGGAAGCACTACTGCTGATGTACAGATAGCAAATTCCTTTTGACTTTCTTGGACATTGAAACATCAGTATACCCTTTGTGGAAAACCTTTCTTGCTCCAAAAGGATTGTGCTCTATTGAGTACTCTGTTTTAGAATACCAATAGATGTTCTCTTTTCCTCACTGCTGCTGCATCTAAACACCTTCAACATGTTTATTAAATATTATTATCTGAAACCTATTTGCTTTCTACTCTTTCTCCAAAGACAGACAGGCATGCACTGGAATGTTATCTACTGATTATTCAGGTTTATTCCATTGTGTTACACTGAGGTACTCTATATTCTAAATGGAATGGAAGATAGAATGGAAGATCAAAGAATGGTACTTGGTAGGGTATCAAAGTTTTGTTCCTTATTCCCATTCTAGATCTGCAAGCCCCAAAGATGCATTTTCAGGCTAAGTGAAGCATTTTTTTGTAGCAGAAAAAGATGGAGGTTAGAGTAAAATGAGCTTTTATTTTCCTCTTCTATCAGCAGAGGGAAAAGTTTCCCCAACTGGTTTCTAAATATGCACAACCACATAGCTTTACATCTCACCAAAGGAAAGCTGCCAGAAACATGATCCCATTCTGTCCACAATTCCAGCTGTCCAAAAGCCTCAGGACTATCTCAATGTTAGAAGACAAAATATCTTACGTGAAGAGGTGAAACATATCAGCTCAGATTCAGAATGACAGTGGCATAGTCTCATACTTTTTGTTTGCCTGAGGTCTGGTCAGTCTCTGGTCCCTGGACTGGAGCACACACTGTGTGACTCCACAGCAAACAGTCTGAGGAAGGGTACTGAACATGGATGTTAATTCTAGAGTTTACAAGCTTCTGATTACCTTCACTACTCAAATTATTTTTCTGTTGCTTTTTGAGTCTCCTGATCTTGTGCTTCAAAAGCCTAAAATTGTCAACCTGTTGAAATTAATAGCAGCTTTATCATCTCATTATTTCCAACATCTGGCTAGTAATGCAGAGCAATAACTATTAGGTAATAACGTCAGTTTCTGATTAGAAAAGCTAATATTGTACTAGGAATAAACTTTGTTCACGCTGCAGAAAAGATGCATCTGTCAAGAGATTTGGGAAGGACTCCACAGTACCCAAAATAAACAAGCCAAAGAAAGCCTTAATATTAACACAGCTTTCATTTAAAAATGAAATTCAAACAAAACAGAAACCAAACAGAAAATTTTGCATTCCCAAATTCTTCATAGCACATAATCATCTTCTATTACATTATCCCATGCAGTGACCAGCTCAGTGAGAATTAATGTGACTCTTTTGGGGAAAAGATTGTATTAATCTCGAGTAGCCATTCAAATTCATTTCTGTTTTAGTCCTTCAGCATGGGTTCACTGTTCTTTAATTTTTTTCTCCCCTTCTTTCTTCCCATGTTAAAGATATTTTCAGGTGAAAGATATCTGCAGAAGGAGCTTCAAGCCTGAAAGGTTTTCCAGACTTCTGAAACATCAAACATGCCCCTGTCAAACGGGCTTCTGAGAAGAGAAGGCTTTTAGTTTCTCATCCTAGACCTAGTAGGAATTATTCAGTTTTATAACCAGGTTTCCTCTGACTGCTACTGATGCTAGAAATATAAGCAGTTTAAAATTCATGAGGGGCATCTGACTATTTTCCATTTCTAGCTGAGCACTGCATTTTGCTCTCTTCAGTCATACTCAGAACACCAGTGTGCAAAAAAACGCTGCTGAAATGAATCATTTAGTCCAACTGTGATCACAACTAAAAGCTCCCCTAAACAACAGAAATTCATTGCACCAGCTCCACCAGCCTGGTGCCTCTTCAGGATCAGAGGACACGATGAGAAACAACAGGGAACTGTAACAGAGATAGGAGAATGTTAGTTAAGGGTAGCAAAACAAACTCACAGAAAAGATGCTTCTGCAAAGGACTGGGTGTCCCTGGATGAACTTCCTTGAACATAGCACAGCTGAGAACATGAGAATCCCAAGGACTGCAAGGACTGACAAAGCTTTATTTTGCAAGTGCTGAAACTATTGTTCACATCCTAGGTATGTTTTCTTCACTAGAAGACCTTCTGGATGGATTTTTCAACCTGGGGGTGGTTTCTTTAGAAGAAATGACTGAAATTAAATACCTAATAAAAGGATTCCCAGAATGTAGTCAGTCATAACCCTAATCTTGATAAATCAGACTATTAAGACAAAGATTTGATCTCTTTAACTGACCTGAGACCAGCAACTGTCTTGTATAGTTGAGCTGCTTAGGTATTCTACAGCTTCTGAACACCTTTCCCTCTCCAGTATGTATTTAAAAGCTCTCTCCTGACCTCTTTTCCCTCTTCTTCAAATTTTGAAGTGCTGGATTTTCTCACATAGTTCTCTCATTTTGATTGAGCACTTCCAAGGACCCTGCCCTGATTCTTCTGAGTGTTTAGTGTTGTTGAGGCAGACTTGAGGTCTCTGGTTTCAAGTTTCTATTAGGGTTACTAGGAGCTAAAAAGCACAGGAAGCTTTTGAAATCCAATTTGGAAAAATAATATTGGTGAAGAAAGGATTTTGGCCACTGTTAGGCTGCAGCTTTGAAAATACTGATAGTACTCGAGCAAGAACATGAGAGGCACTGAGAAAAGTCAAACCCTCAGATATTGCCTGGTATAATTCCTTAGACTGAAGAAGATATTTCACCTAAAAGAAACTCCTTCAAAGAAGGAATATGATGGAATAGCAGGGAAAAAAAAAAAACCAAAAAAAAAAAAAAAAAAAAAAAAAAACCACAAAAAACAGCAGGACACTCAATTAATTAAAATGGATTCAGAAAAGATGGCTATACATAGCTATCTTCTTGAATGCCTGCTCCCTGGAAAAACATGACAAAAATGCTCGGGCTCAAATATAGAATCTCTTGAGAATGCTCAGATAAGTGATTGATTTATAATTTACTTTTAATGTGGAAAAGAGGTATAAAAAGAAATAACATATTTAAGGTCTGAACTCACACCTGCACCTTTTTGTAGAGAGAATGAGTCAGAGTAACTGTTTCAAATTCAAATGTTAGTTGAAAAGGTTTTGAAAGAGGTGGTAAAATAAATAGTAACAAATGTGTGGGACCAGATGCTACTCATGCAACAGCTTTAAATGAAATAAAATGTAAAATATGTAGTATGTTGCCAATGTTTAAATCAGCCATAGTACTAAAGGAGTAAAAGGCAGAAAATGGGATCTAAATTTTAGAAAGAAAGCTATTGGGATTCAAAGAGCTACATGCCCATAAACTGGACTGGGATATAGAGCAAATTACTTGAAATTACATGAAGAATAGTTAATAGACATGTGAATAAAAGTGATAAAATGCGAATGAATCCAAATGACAGATGGATGTCGTGCTTCAGTAGTGCTTCCCAGTTTACCAGTCATGAACAATGACATGGATCACTGTTCAGAAGATACAATGGGGCACCCGAATTTCCCAGTACTTTTAACATGAACAACAAAAGCTTGTCAGGAGAAGAAGCTGCCATGGACTACAAGACCAAGCCCCACCGTGAATTAATAACTGTGCATAAGATTAGAAGCAAAGGGTAGGGATAAGCAGATAGTCCTCAGTAAAGTCCCAAAGGGTTTAGGCTGTTCAAGCTACCCATGAATGATACGGAAGGGAAGTAAATAGTGAGGGGGTAAAGTTTTCCAATATAAAATTATTTCTTTGTGAGATGTTGCAGAAGGACCTCACAAGAGTATGTGACTGGCTACTAAAATAGGAGACGACATGCAATATTAATATATGCAAATCAATGCAGTCAAAAAAATAAACGTAAGAATAAATAGAAATGGATAAGTGCTAAATTAGCTCCAAAAAGGACCTTGAATTCACAGGGGAAAGTGCTATGAAAGTATCTTATCAGTGCTTAGGCATCAAAGCAGATGACTATTAGTGATTATGGGGAAATTAATAGAGACATCGTCACAATGATGTCTCTATTAAAGCTATAGGGTACCTTAACTTGCAAGAATATAAAGAGGAATTCTGGTCATCCCATCTCCATAAAGATAAAACAGAATTAAAAGCAATTTAGAGAAGAATGACCATGATTGGAGACACTGGGCAGTATCCATATGGAAGTTACACAACAAAATTCGGAGCCACTGTCCTAGGTAAAAGTGATTGTGAGAGAAATGAAAAAAAGAGCTATAAAAGCATTAATGGAATAGAGCTGTTGAGCAGAGAAATAGCTATTCTTTATTTCTCATACAACAGGAGCTAGAAGACATCTAATGAAACAATCACACAGAATTAAAACAAATAATTAAGACAGAGATTACATTTGGACACGGTTTCAAAGAGGAAGTACCATAGTAAAGTAAAAGAACAGCTATTAAATATGATATACAGATGAAATTTTTTGGTCGGAATGTCCATAAATGAGTAAAATATTGAGAGATTAAAAGTTGTACAAGTGGAAGGATCAGTGTATGTATCTCCTGTATCCTTACAGTATTTTCCTATGTATCTCTCACTGAGTGCAGAAGAAAAAATGGAGCTTCAGTTTGATGCAGATTGTACGTTCTTACTCTCTCCCTCTTCGAGCGCTTTCATCTGCTTTCATCCATACCCACATTAACCCTGGGGACTCTGGAGTGGGTAACTAGGTAACCTTTTCAAAGAACATACAGTCCTTAAAATATTTAGCTGTATTGGGAAGTGAATTCCTCTATAAACAATGATATTGGATTTATAGGATTCCCTCATTTGTAATTATGTTACACTCACGTAATCACCATATTCCCATACACACTGTTCCTGCCTGCATGAAACCATACTTTACCCTCACATGTGCCCATTTTCTTCTGCATTATTCTACAAGAATTTCTATGGTAACCTTTACTGGAACTTATCCAACTCAAAAAGCACTGTGTTTTCTTTACAGAAAAGAGGTTTCCCCTTGGTCACATCACTTATTTGCCCCACAGTGGCACAGTGGGCAATTGCAGAGACAACAATAAGCAGCAGGGAGTAAAAGGTAGGTGGTGACTATGTCAGCACTGCTGCCAAATATGTTCATCAATCTACAACCCCTGATACACATCACATGTTTTAAGAAGAGGGAAACAGGCCTTGACTTATTCATCCCCATTCCACTATTCATTCACAGGCACTGAATATGGACAAAAACTGTACTTCTCTTAGTTACTGTCCAAATCTCACAAGTGGTGTGGTGTCTCACAAGACACCAACAGCTCCCGTCAGATGACGCTGACAAAGTTAATGTGTTTTGCATGATCTGCTCCTTTGTTAAAGCCTCTGGTCTCCTGAGCTCAGCTCAGTAGCATTGCATTACACATAATCTCCTTAATCAGAGAACAAAAAACTAGGTTAAAAGAATGCTAATGTGAACTCACAAATATAGGGAGATTCACAGTGCAGGCAACAGCCTTTGCTAAGGAAGCACAGCAAGTCACAGACTCTGGAGTCTTCCTGCACCAGATACCCCCGTGTGAGATGCTTTGCTCCTTCAGGACCCTTGCAACAGTGAGAGTACTTAGGTCCTTACAACTGCTAATCACCTTCAAGGACTGGAATACGACTATGAATTTTATTGCTCTCATTACCCAGCATCACTGACCTAACATAGTTTTAATTAATTTTATATGTGGTTTGTATTACCTTGGTTTTTTATTATTTAGGAACTTTTAAATTACAGCTAGATAAATCATTAGATACACAATATTAATATAGAAAATTATACAAAACATGATAACTGTCCCTAATAAACCCAATTTGCACAACAATACTCATTTAGCCTCTCTCTCCTGCAAATGCCTAAAGTATGACACATACCTGTGATAGGAAGGAAAGTCGTTAGGAGTGTCATTGGTCATTGATGTGGCACACTCAGTTTTGCAGGACCTCTGAAGTAGAGCATCATAAATTTACAATTTACAAATCTAAATGCACATTCTGGCTTTCCATTCTTTATGATGACCAAATCCTGTAAACCTGCTTTCTTATGATCCTTGTAGTCTAGGTGTTCTCACTATGTGAGTCACAAGGGCAATGAGTTTTTTTTCTCAGCAAAATGTTTTAACGGTGACCTGAGAACTGTTCATGTCAGGAAAAAAAGTAACATTAGGAAAAAAAGGATTTAAACCAGCACGTAGACTATACTTACCTCCTTATAACCCTAATATCACGTCTTTAGCAAACACCCCCATAGGCTCAAGCATTTCCATTTCTATGAAATGTGATCATCCTTTATTTATTTTCAATGCTGTAGACATAATCATCGTCTTTATGATTATCCCTTTATAACCTTCAAATGTTTGCTGGATGTTGACTTATACTGAGTCTTCTCATGAGCTTTTATACCCCTAGAATAAGAGTGTGGTTATTAATCCTAGTTAAACTGCAACTGGTATTATTCCTGAAAGTCAATGTATTCAGTAAACTCATATATTGACAAGTCAATAAAGGTTGACACAAGTATAGTTCAATATTTTTCACTTTTGTTTCAGTTTAGATGAATTTTTGAAGAATTCCCAACATTACATTTGTTGGTCTTAGAGAGATTGTGTTACAAAATGTCTTTTATAGGCAGGCCTATAGAAATAACATTGGACTGCTCGCCAAACTTCAGAGAAGAAAACTTAGTCAGATAAGCAAAGCTGCTGCAAGTTCCAAAGACAGACTATTTTAAAGCATCGGATTATGAGGAAACATTAAAAGGCAGAATCAACTTTAACAACAGAGAATCATTTTTATTATAGCCATAGCTCGCTATGAAACGTATTCTACACATTCACTTAAATCACAATGTTTTTTGGGGTAATTCTCAGTTATGCTAATAATATCTTTACAGTGATAAGAAAAGGAAGCAATAAATAGACAGACAATAGATCTGCTTTAGACATTTTCTGTGAAAAAGATGTGAATAATTTGCAATTTATATTCAAATTAAGATATGAAGAGGAAATTTCTAAAATTAAGGTCAGTGAAAGGCAAATAACTATTAGATATTTTCAGACATTGTTTCAGAAGAACGTGGTACTTTACTGCAAGGTTTGTGCAGATGAGCAGTTCCACTGAGTTCAGCAGGGAATATTCATCTTCTCATCCCTCCTTGAACACACATGGACCTAGGCTTGTCGGTAGCTCTAATTTTATAAGGGTGTCTCTATTTGATTTTGTTTCATTCCCAGGGAAATAATACTTGGCTGAGGGAGTGAACTGCCTCTGGTTTATTTACTAAAATGGTAGCAGTGAAAACAAAAATAATGAGGAGGAATAGGTTAATTTTTAAACCATTTTTAATAGAATGTACCCTTTGATGAAAATATTTCCTATTTCCGATTTGCACTGGAAAAAAAAAGATTAAAATGACCTTTTTATTTTTCAGTGAAAAAGCAGCTGGTCTGGCCTGCCAAATTCAAATTGGAAGGCTACATATGATGAGTCTTATTATAGCAATGTTAATATTACAAAGACATTCTTTCCTGTAAAGAATCCAGTAACAGTTGATTATGATTTTTCTGCTGAATAATATATAGGAACCAGGGAATCTGTACAAAGTTTGTTAGTATTTTACATATGTGAAAGAAAAATTTCCATGTTCATGTCTTTTATTGTTAAGAATTTTCTGTCAAGGGTCAAAGTCAATTTTATGGTTTATCTTTTTTTTTCCCTGCAATACCACTTGCACAAACTAGATAGTCGGATTATTTCCATTTCTTTTACCTCCTCAGAGATTTGTAGTGTTCCACACTGGTAGTATAAGAACCTCCTATTTTCCATCTCCTCCAGCCCTGGTATTCTGTATAGTTTATACCGTTTACAATTGATTTCCTGCTGATAAATCCCATGCAACCCAGTGAGCTGCCAGTCACACTACTCTGTGGCTGCCTGATGAACCTCAGCTGTTCTGTCAGGCTCAAGCAGGTGGCAGACCATAGAAGTCTGTTCCCAGAGGAAAAAAAATAGACGTTCCTAATTCTCTTAACTTGGTTAGAGTCTTACTGTGCATCATTCAGCAACACTTTTTTTTTACCCCTCATATTCAAAAGAAATCACTCAAGAAAACCTTTCCAAGTGCAATTAATCCTGCTTACTTGGATCCAGAAGCTGACAAAACAAACACAAATTTAAATATGACAGAAATTTAAGGTTAATGCTAGAGAGATTAACAAGTTCCCTGGTGGAAAAAAAGAGGCTTGAGAAATAACTCAATTGCTTGCTTTTGTTACTCTGTTTTTTTCCAGACATCCTGAACAGCTTGTTTTCTAATTGTCTCTCTCAGTTCTCATCTGTGGTGCAGGGACAACTGTACTCTCTTTTGCTCACTTCTTGTCTCTTAGAGAAAATACATAATTAGAATTAGAAGGTTTGTAGTGTTGTAAAATAGGATTTTATCACTAGCTTTATTCAGGCCATGGGAAAATATCAATCTTTATTTATAAGGAAATTTTCTTACAGTTATAACATTATAGGGGTGAGAAGTTTTCCAAAAATATTTGGTTTTCATAGAAAACAAATATAAGTTTTTAAAATTAGAATTTAATATACTGAAAAAAAATTATTTTTTTTAAATTAAAACCTCTTTATCTTAAAAAATATTTCAGTTGAAAGATTATGTTTTCACAAAGACCACAGACTGGGGAAAAGTTCAGACATCCCTATACAAATTATTAATACTGTTAGTCAGTTTGCTAAATTAATAAGTTGAAGGAAGACTGAGAAGGATGATATTACTTATATCTGAAAAAATTATTAACAGAATCATACTCAACTAATATTCAATTTTTAATGCAAAATTAAATTATGAACATGCAGAAATTTAAGCACAAGCTTAACTGCTTTGCTAAACACTGATTCGAATCCAAGATCAAATGACAGCAAATATTTTTCTTAATATTTTGTGCATGGAATGAGAGATACCCGAAGGTATCTGGGAGGTTGATTATTATTTGAAATCATAGTCTATTAAAATGCAAATTAAATAAATACTACTGTCTGGAAAATAAATGAGTTTTTAACAATTGTCATCAGACCTGGATTCCACCTTCAGCCTTGCTGAGCCCTCATCAGCTGGATTCCAGCCCAGATGAAGTGGGCAGGAGAGCACAGGAACCTAATGAGAATAATTGGGAATTAGTTTAGCACACTCATACAGCTGAATTATCCAAAGATTAGTTGCCTGTTTGGAGCAGACTATCCAGGGATTTATTCAGCAGAGGAGTGTGTAAGCAGAATTCCAGCATTTTAACCAAATAGGTATTTGCCATGGACTTAATAGAAAATAATTTGAATTGCATTAGAATCTCCTCAGAAAAGCCTCAAAGTCCAGCTCTTCCTTGGAAATCTCCCAGACCTTAGCCTGTGCAAGAAAACAAGGGACTGGTCTTAGTGTGTGAATCACAGCCTCTCTGTCCCTTTCATCTTTGCATTTAGATATCCTATGCTCTTGCTCGAAGCTTTGAGTGGAGCTCTGCAGAGACTGAAAAGTAGCAACTTTTCAGTCCTGAAAGTTCAAAGCAAGGTGGGAGACGTGTGCTGGGCACTGGGCTCTGGGCAGGTTTGTGTGGGGAACCCTCCTACAGCTGTGTCTGGGACAAGGAAGATGTAGACACAGCCTCAGTGGGCTGTCAGGGAGTAGCACGTTGGTCACACTTGCTCTTGGAGGGCACAGACCCCACCATGCCTGCAGCACCAAGAAGTCCCAGAAAGAGCTGTCTATCCTGCCCTCTCCAGGAGGCTGCAGCACTGTCTGGACAGGCACTAGATAAAGTGACATCTTACCAAGTGCTGCAGGATGAAGTTACGAGAAAGCACTTGATGTCCCTCAGGTCCCATCAGCTCAATCCATTCAAACACCATCCCAAATACAGTTGTACTTATGGTTTATGGTTTAACCCCAGCCAGTAACACAGAACATAGTACAGCTGCTCATTCCTTCCACTCAATGGGATGGGGAGGAGAATTGAAGAAAAGGGAAAACTCATGGTTTAAGATAAGAACAGTTCAATAACTGAAATAAAATATAACAATAATAATAATTGTAGTGAAAACAGAGAGAGGAATAAAACCCAAGAAAGACAAGTGATGCACAGTACACTCACCAGTTGCCGACTCATGCCCAGCTCATTCCAGAGCAGAAATCAGCCCCTCCCAGCCAATGCCCCCTAGTTCATACACACTAAGCATGATGTTCTATAACCCTCTGGCCAGTTTGGATCAGCTGTCCTGGCCAAGCTTACTCTCAGCTTCTTGTGCACCTGCTTGCCGGCAGAGCATGGGAAACTAAAAGGTCCTTGATTTAGTGTAAGTACTGCTTAGCAACAACTAAAACATCAGTGTGTTATCAGCATTATTCTCATATGAAATCCAAACCACAGCACTGTACCAGCTACTAGGAAGAAAATTAATCTACCCCAGGCAAAACAAGGACAATATGGCACAAGAGAACATACTGAAAACACAGGTCATGGTCCAGGGAAACAGAGTACAGTCCACAGGCTGGATTGCAGAGCTCCACTGACTTCCAAATTTTGTGCATTTATCAGCTACTTCTTCATATGGATACTTTTGACTTGAATCTTTATATGTGCCCAAGATCTTGTGCGTGAGCTTCTATGTGTCTCAGGAAAGAGCAGTCAATTCAGCCCTTGGTTCAGGTGCAGCCCTCAATTCAGGCAGAGTCCTCTGCCTCAGACCAGAGTCCTACACTTCTAACCTGGAGTGAATATGAAGAGAATAATAGCTTTCCAAAAGCTTTCAAGAGTATGTGTTTATCTTAGACAAACATGTCTCTAATAACATAACTGACTTGATAACTAACATAAACTGATTTTCTCTTAATAGTGCATCTTCCAGCATAATAAATAAGTCCAAGGGGTAAAGAAAAGGGCTCTTCTGAGTCACTGAAATATAGCATAAGCACAGGACAAACAGCATGGTATTACTAAATTGCAACCCTTTGTGTTCATTAAGGAAAATAGTTTCCTCTCTGCCTTGAGATAACCTAATGCAGTGGGAAAGTGGATTAGAAAACAACCCTCTGTCTGTTGTAAACTGGTGACCTTTACCCTCAACAGCATGGAAGTGCTAGAAAGCTGAATAATGATGAATTTTTTGACAGAAAAAAGAAAAAGCACCAAGTGCAATACACTATTATTATTACTCTTCTTGAAAAATATCACAGAAGATGAATTGTCCAGATGTTAAAGTGCAATCATGGGACTTGGGAGATAGACTTTTTTTTTTGTACAATACCACAAGGGTGACCTTAGGAAAAACTTTCTATAAATAACATTTTACAGATTATTCAAATACTTGATAATATCTACGTTCTGCACTTCAGACAGCTAATTTCAGTATTCTGAAATTTCACTGTCAGCACCAAAGGTGCCTGCCTCTCTTCACAAAATAACAAAATTCTATAACAAAATCCTGACTTTCAGCTTTTGAATGGCATCTAAGGTAACGGAAGATAAATACTGTAAAGATTCCCCTTGGGGTTAAAAATCCATAAGAGCACTTAGGTTGCTAGTTCATCTGTTTCTAAAATGAAGTAATCATAACATACAGCCTACACAAAGGGATAAAGATTCAGTAATGTAAGAAAAGTACTTTGAAGTTTTAGTTTTACGGAAACATATGTAGGGGAGGTTATATTTGCCACTGATACAGAATGTCATAGGCAGGTTGTCCTCAACCCAAATTCTGACTTAGGTGAAGCCCACATGTCCTTTTGAAGTCCTTCCTTAAAACTTCCTTGAAATAATAAAATAATAAAAAAGGTTCTACCAAGGATGATCACAAGATTAATAAAACTAAAAACAAACCGGCATTAGTGAGCTTTATCCAAATTAGATCAAACCTTTAAAACTAAAATAAGAATTTGGCTGGGTAGCAGCTGATAGAAATAGATTCCTTCTTGAGAAGAAGCATGAGGGTAGAGCCAAAGGAAAGCAAAGAAGACATTTTTTCACCCCCATGGGTACAGCTGGGATTAATATCTTCATCTTCCTCAAATTGGTTATGTTGCTTATAATTTAAATTTATTGTATAACATCCTATTTTGTCCACTAGAGTCTCTGGATAGGCACCAAAGCACCACTCTGGTCCTTGGTCCCCCCCACTCTGGTACCAAACCAGCTCTCCCATCAGGCAACAGGCTGGTGCTGCAGGACCTGCCCCAGCTTCACACCCAAAATAAATGTCCCTCCTCCCATCTGTACCAAGGGGGCGAGGTGGCAGTATGCACATGCACAGCTGTGTGTCTCAGAGACTTGGCATGAAACTTGACGGGCCTAATACAGGGAGGGCCTCCCCTGAAATGTCTTCCCTCAGATTTTTTAGGTGGTTGGGATGAAGGAAATCTTGAGCTAACATTAACAGTTCTCTTGTCTTTGCCTCATATTTTCCTTGGCAAAAAAAAAAAAAAAAAAGAGAACAATCTTTGATTCCAATACCTAATTATCTAATCATTGATAATCACTACCTTAACAGATATATTACTGTGATCACGGCCAGAAAACCAATGTTCCTCACAAGGAGAATTACAGAGAGGTGATGAAAGCTCTGCTATTTCATAACTACTGCCAATAATAATCTAGCAAATCTAGTGAATTTAAAGTGTCAGCTATATTTTCTGTCACCTTGAATCCAATAAAAAGTGAAACCATCCTCTGTGCCACGGACTTGTCTTCGTTCTTTGTCTTTGGATACAATGATACAATAGAGCTATGAACCATGACTCAGATTTCTAAATGCTGTACACAAATAGGTGTTATCTGATTAGAAAGTAAAGACCAAGCACATGTCCTTAACATGAATCTGATTCTGCTCGGTTTTCACAATACATTCACAACCCGAATGAGAGAGAAAAGTATACCTAGCAGAAAAGAGATTATGATCCCTTTTCCTTGAAAATATCATTTGAATTCTAAGAGCACAAAGAAAGAGAAATTAGGCCTGGTTTTTATCTTTACCTGAGCTTGATTAGGTCATAGAAAGTTCAGGTAATACTTATGCCTCACAGCTACAATCATCACAGCAGTAGAGAAGCTAACAGAACAGAAAGAAATGAATAGAAATTAAAACTTTTTAACGAATATTCCAGCTGCCTAGTTGCAAAGAAAAAGTTCAAAATAAAGACTCTCTAGAAGTATATTGACACATTCTGTTCTGATTAGCATCCAAATTATGTAAGTCAGCAGCATAGACAGTGAAAATTATTACCTGAAATCACTCCTCTGCCTTAAGATGATTTGAGAGAAAAGCTTTAATTTAAAAACCATGGTGACCATGCTTTTAAGTATTTTAATTTTTTATTTTCATGCATGAGACTGCATAAACAGTCTTCCCTGTATTATTTCTTTCTGAAGTGACTAAGGGGTTTTTTTGATGTTTGTTGGTCTTTTTTTTTTTATTTAATAATGCCATTGCAAAGTAAGGTTGTCCAAATAGAACAAAGAAGTTCAAAAGTCAAAGTTGGTATTTGCCATTATTTCCAGAATTTCCTACTAGTAAGTATTAGGAGGGGAGGTGCAGCGCAGGAACGTGGAAAAACTGTTGACCAAAGACATTTTGGAGTGACCTCGCTTTTCAGAAGACTGACCATGCTAGACTCTGACTGTGGTTTTTAAAGACTCCCAAACTGGAGGTCCAAAATTAAGGAACACAAAAATTTTAGCCAACTTTTAATATTTCCTTTGTACCTCCAAGTCCGGATTCAGGCTTTCCAGATTCTCCCATAGCCTGTTGAACTGAAGGGCATGTCATTAGAGCATTTCATGCCCTATACAGAACCTTTTAATCTACACAAGTCATTGGGACTATTCACATTATTGGAGAGGCCACCATTGTACATTGCTGGTCAATCAGCTGAAAATTCAGCATAAACAAAGCACAAAAGAGAATAAGACTAACAGCTCTAGTGAGCTGTCAGCTGCAGGAAAGAGGCAAAGAACTCTTGGTTTAGAAAATCACACAGAGAGCTGGACATCAGTGGTTTAGAAAGCAAGACAAGTTTTCCCAACAGCTCTCTAAAAAGACTTTACATTTACATCTGGTTTTAATGTCTCAGAATCTGATGTCTTTCCTGACTATAAATACACTTGCACTATAAATACACTTATCTTCTCTTGTAAAATGTTTTGAAATCTTCTGATGAAAAGCACTAAATATGCAGCCTTCTATTTATGGCAAAGCTTAAGGTGAGATAATGTTCTCTACACTGAAATTTCATGGGTCTGCAGAGAGGGTTGGTCTCCCATCAAAGATCTATTTACATATTAGAAAAAAATCTGTCAATCCCACCACTGCTGATCAAGGCAAACTAGTAAACGAACTAGTAGCAATCACAGTTGGGAAAAGAAAAGACAACAGCAAAATTGCAACAAAGCAATGACATTGATTCCAAGCTGGAGCATGGGTCCTCACCTCCTGAGAAATTCAACATGCCAAATTGTCTTCACACTATTCTTGATTTAGCTAACCCAAATGTAGACACAAGTGATAGCAGATGAGTCAGGCACATCGTCTGGATTCAAACTCTGAGTTTGAAAGTGACAAACTCACAAAAGTTTGCTTGGCTGTTTCATTTCAACAGCTAAAACAAAAGCCAAATTTCCCTTTTAGCTTTCAGACAACTTGTAGTTGAACATATTTGAAGGTTAAGGGGTTTGCTGAAGAGGTATGCTGCTGAGATCAAACAGAAATTATCTAAGAACTCCAATTTTAACCCACCTAAAGGCAGTGAAAATGGCTAGCAGAGAAATGTAGAAAGGACTGTTATGGAAATTGTGTGCAGTGGTTGCTTTCTTCCATGCACTGAAAAGCATATGCTTAGCTTTGGCCAAGTAACAGTATATTCATTGCTAGCCACTGAAATCTTGGAGAGCTGCTATTCCCAAGTTATAATTGCTCAGAAGGTGTCAACAAACAGAACAAGACAGGCCTCATTTATTGTAAGTTTACCCTATAAATGCCTCGCTCTAC
Organism: Corapipo altera; assembly: GCF_003945725.1. Classification (NCBI taxonomy): domain Eukaryota; kingdom Metazoa; phylum Chordata; class Aves; order Passeriformes; family Pipridae; genus Corapipo; species Corapipo altera. The sequence continues at coordinate 21,874,486 of NW_020884877.1, forward strand.
ATTTATGTTAGGAAATAATATCTATATGAACATAAAACAGAAATTCTCAGTTCCGTTAAGCATTTTACTCATCTACACACTAATCTATGAATAAATGGGTACAAAAGAGATGTATCTAATTAGGATGTACCATTTTCAAAGGAAGTTATCTGATCTCCACACTCCATTTAATGTATTATTCTGCAAATGTAATTCTTAGTGTGAAATCAGAAAAAAATCCTTGCCAGGGAGTGGGTGGGAGAAAGAGAAGTATGACCATGGTCAAGACAAAATTAAATGATTAATGATCTGAGACTTAAAAAATAAAACTAGCCAAAAGGAGTATGCTGTACCATCCAACAGACAAAAGATTGCAGTTTAAATATCTGAATAATTACTGTGTTTGGAACAAGAACACACAATGTTTGATAATACTTTCTGAATAATTGTAGTGTTTCTCCCAGAATCTGTGCCTGGTAATTGATTAGTCTGAAGGTTGCTATGGAAAACACTTAGCTTACACAGCATATAGGGTAGGGAACAAATACAAACTAAAGTGGAGACTGGTGTCTGTAAAACACTATGGGATTTTATATTATTTATATTGTTTGTCAAAGCTATTAAGACAAGAAGAGAAAAAAACCCCACATAACTAATCCACCTCTACCTACTGATTTCAATGGAATTGCAAAATCAGAATTTGACTTGAGGATATTTACATCAGGATTAAGAATCATTGAGTGATTAAATATGCTCTTCTCCCACCTTGAAGTGCCTGCCACCTCCTTGGGAAACAGATATTCCTTCAAGATTTTCTTTTTCACTGACACAAAGACAATCAGAGAGATGTCAAAATAGTCCTACTCTCATCTTTGTTATTGTTTATTATTGATGACAGGTAGATCCTTAGACAAGCTTTTTGATGCTAGGCATTGTAGAAAACTGCAACAAAAATCTCTAAGACAGCAGAGGAGTGGAGACACAGTTCAAGGAAATGGTAGAATACTATCAGCTCAGTTGGGCGCAATGATGAGCATGTCTGCCACGTGGGCTGCCTGTCTGTAAGAGCTTTAAATATCACAACAAGATAACATTTACAGATGACTTCAGAGAAGGAAACAATACTCTCACTGAGGGACTCAAGGGAGACCATCATCTGGATAGAGCTGCCCCTGATTGACACCACAGAGTAAAAGGCAAGTCTGCCACAATTCATATAGACAAAGTCTCTTCACAAGACCTGACTTTGGCTTATGAATAAAGTGTGTTCAGTATTTGATTATTTTTCTCAGATGGTTTTTGACAATCTGGAAAGGAGTTTGAAATTTTCTGGACAAGTCTCTTCTCTATTTTTTTAAACTGCCATCATTGACTTTAACCATCTCTAGTGTGTTTTTACTTCCCACTGCAGAAGCTTATGAGAACATGATAGTATCATTGGCACTGTAGACAGAACAGATCCATAAGAATACCTTCTACACTAATTCTACTTGTCTAAATTTACCTGATTTAACGCATTTTAGAAATTCCTTTTGTGAGCCTCCCCATGTAATAAACTATAGCTAAGAAAAATGGCTAAAAACCATCCAATTTTCTTGCAATTGCAATAATTCTTTCCAATGCCTTCTTGCTAGGACAAATGGATATGGCATCACATATCATGGAGGACAAAAAAAAGTATATTAGAGATATCCCTAAAAATGGCAGCAGAAGATGCTCTGCAACACAACTCTTAATGAGATATTGGAAATGTAAGAAACAATACCATTTTAAATGCATAAATAGCCAAAGCAAATCATAAAAATAAAAACTGGAAAAGGAAAGGACCACTCCATGAGCAATGGAACTATTGGTGGCAGATTTCCCATGCACTGCTGTACTATGCCACTGCCTACTGCAATCATCTGCTCCTTTTGAATCCTCAGCACTTCCAAGGTCATCTCCTGAGCAATCTCATTGGGCAGACTTCACAGCTTCTCCTGAACATTTCTGTTTCTGTCCACACACACATGTAACTGTTCAGTAAGTCCTCACTTAGTGCCCTTATCTTTCTCTTAAGGATGTGAAGCTCCACACCTTAAGACTATTTCTGAACTGGTTTTGTGTACTGGTGAGCTAGCAGGCAGATATGGTGTGATGAACTTGCTCTGTAACCATTCCCTCAATTGGAGTGAGGATGCAAACCTCTCTTCTCTGTCCATGATCAATTTTCACCAGCTGCACAATTTTCAACATCTGCATAATAAAGCTAAGGAAGCCTGATATAAGTCATTGATATACAGGTCTAAAACACATATGCAGTCCATTCTTATGTTTTCATATCACCCTGCCTTCCACACAAGGACAGAAACACAGGTAATTTAAATCCATATAGGGAACAAAAATCTCTACCTCTCATTTTCAGAGGTGTCAATCCACTACTTTTCCATGGATTTAGGCATATGTCATGGTTTAATCCCAGCCAGCAACACAGACCCACACAGCCATTTGCTTACTGCCTGTCCTCCTCACTACTCCACTCCAGTGGGACAGGGGAGAGAACTGGAAGAGTAAAAATGATAAAACCCATGGTTTGAGATAAAGACAGTTTAATAGGTAAAGCAAAACCCTCACGTCCAAGCAAAGGAAAACAAGGAATTCATTATCACTTCCCATGGGCAGGCAGGTGTTCAGCCACTCCCAGGACAGAAGGGCTCCATCACATCACACATAATGGTGACTTGGGAAGACAAACACCAGCATTCCAAACGTTCACCCTTTCCTTCTTCTTCCTCAGTCTTTATATGCTGAGCATGATGCCATATGGGATGGGATATTGCTGTAATCTGTTGGGGTCAGCTGTCCTAGCTGCCCTCCCAACTGCCTGTGCACCCCCAGACACCTTACTGGTGGGGTGGTGCAGGAAGCAGAAAAGACCTTGGCTCTCTCTGTGCAAGAACTGCTCAGCAATAATGAAAACATCCCTGAATTATCAACACTCTTCCCAGTACAAATCCAAAACAGCTCCATAGTAACTACTATGAGGAAAATTAGCTTTGCTCCAGCCAAAACCACCACAGTATGCCAATTATGTTCTGTTATAGTCTATTACTAATTTACAGAGAACACAGACTTTTCAGATGCTTCACAGTGTTATCTTATCCTATCTGCAAGAAGTAGTAAGTAGACTTCTCTCTTTTTTCAGGAAAATATATATTTTTTCATTAATTTTATAAACAAAATCCTTAGTGGATATAAATATTTCACCTGTAGCTCTCCTCTTTACTCCCTTGTTCCTGAGAAACTTGTATTGCTTTTCATGAAAGGCTTGTCAAGATGAGAAGCCATCACACAAACATTTCCGACAATTGGCTCATTCATAGTCTAATTGCTCTGGCAGGCAAGAAATTCTAAAAGTCCCTCGATGTGCCATGACAGTTTTTACATGGATCTTCACAATACTTGCCAAACAATTTTCACAGCCTTGAAGTTTCTGTCAAGAGAAAAGAGAGAGAAATGAGAAAACTGGGGTCTTTGACCACATAAAACACAACTCAAAAATTTTTCTTCCTCCATGCTGAAATGCAAGCCTAAAATTGTTGTGAGAAAGGCACACATGGAGAGATATTTACTCTTCTGAGAATTTTGTCTTTTAAGAGCTTAACAAAGGTCACTGTGGGTTAAAGGTGTACAGTGATGTGAAGCCCTTTGAAGGTATTATTCCCGTTACAGAGGAAAAAAGAAAGTTTTTTCTGCATCACAGGAAATTTGTGGAAATTTGTATAAATTTGTATAATCTAAAGACGTTACATTTAAGTTGCCCCTTTAAGTGGTTTTCTTTTTTCCCTCAATGGAACATTGATGCCTACTAAAAAAAGAGCAAAATGCTACGTGTAAAATGACTGTATGATATGGGGGCTATATACTGCTTGTGCCTTAAACGTCTTACCTGAAATTTTCTCCTCATTGTTTAATATTTTAGATCTTAATAGAGAACCAAAGAGATACTGCCAGAAAACAGAGTATGAAGATGAATGAATTCACTCTGCTTTTTCCCATCTCCCTTCAATTTACTTCCATATTTTAACATATTGTGCAAGATAATATTGATTTTCAAAACCACAAGAAAAGGAAGTGTAAATGGAAATATTTACTGTGTTCAGGCTAGAAGCCTTCTGAAGCCCTTTTGAGAGATCTTTGTGGGTTTGAGACACTTACGGAAAAGAAATAATACCATCTGGATTAGACAACAAAACAAGTATCAAATATACCACTTTATGAGATTGAATACTAGAATCAATAGAAATGTCAGCTATCTCACATTAACATCAGAGTAGATAGATTTACATGGCCACTTGATTGCTATGTTAGACTTCATCATATTGAAAGACCTCCTGCTCCAAGACAGAAGAATGAAATCTTTCAGTAGTACTAATCACTTAGGATGGATTTTGTAGGAAAATGGTAAATGGTTTAATATTTTCAGCAGGAACTATCTCAAAAGACAATTCAGTCTCCCACCACAAGTAGAATGAATTTTTTCCTGGAAGGGAAGGATTATCTGTCCTCTCTTATCTAGATAGGGAGTGAGCAGAAAGCTTAGACTAGATGCTGGAATTAGGTGAAATTACTCCATCAAGATGTCTTTTTCCATGCAAACTCTCTTTCTGCAACTGTGAATGGAAAGTTCTTATAGTCTTACTAACAGATGCCTGTGCCCTCCTTCCTGGAACACTTCCTTTGCTAGTATTTATGCTGCATAGGAAAGCAGTGCAATGGCTCAGGAGAAGGCTTTGGAAGTGAAGAGGAGCAGCAGTATGTTATCGAATATGCCTCACAAATGACTTGTGGTTTAAATGATTTAAGGATACAGGGTTGTTATTTCATTGGATGGACAGATTTGGTCAAATGCCTTAACAGCACTCACGGACATTAATTCCAATTCCAAGTGGCTATTCAATTCCATGTTCACAGTCCCTGTTATTCGAGTTGCTGTGTGACTGTCAGAAGAAAACAGATTGCTGTTCATTTTAATCAGTCAGATCACAGTTTTATTGAACGTGCCTGTTTGATGTGATTGCATCTTGCGCAACTGAGCGAAATGAGACAAAAAGAGCAATTTTATATCACGTAGATAATAACAGATGCGCCCCTCAGAATTCATTATAGAAATCTGTTTTGCAGCCGTATGTTCCACTTCATCTGAAATCCTTTTGTTCTCATCAGCTTCTTCCTGTGTGAAACTACCACTTTGCATTTTGCAAGCATCGACTAATGGAATCTGATATTACCTTGTCCATATCCTTGGATGCCCTGCTAAATATTGAAAACTAAGAAGTCTAGTTTTCCATAACCTACTGAAATAGCCTGATAGTCACCTGATTGTAAAGCACCAGGCATATTTACCCTCTCTTTTACTATTTACCCCTCAAATATCACTCTCTAATAACTGTAAAAAGAGAGATTTAGCAATAAACAGTTTTTAAAATATTTTATTTCCTTGGCTTTTCCTTCTGTCTCAGTCTAAGCCTTCAGGGTAAGCACAGCTCTATGAAAACTCAGCACAGCCTTGGTGTCATTTTAGTTTAAGTTCTGTTCCAATCTGTAGCCATCCAAACTCCCTTAGGACTTATATGTATGTGCATGAATCAAAATTACAGGTATCATATGCTGTTTCTTTTCCTCATAACCTTTCTTAAACACCTACGTGACTATGCTGACTAATATGTTTTTTATTGGCTTGATTCTTAGCTGATGTATATTCAAGTGGCTCCACAGATTTTAGTGGACTTATGCCAAATTACATTACTGCAATGGTTTGGCTGAAATCCTATCCCCTTTGACATCGTTGGCAAAGCTCCCATTGTCTTCAGGAAAGAAATCACTTCAATGTATATGCTTGGTACATAGAGACCCTCCTCAGCAGAAGGTCGTGCAGTCAGGAGAATGTATGATGTCTTAGTTAGAGGTATAACATTCATCCTGTGAAGTCTGCTAGAGGTCAGCACTAAAACATGAATTTGTTGACTAGACAAAAGAAGGAATAAAAGAAAGGTTGGACAAACATGAATTAACTTTTGGGAAAACCATCCAAAGGTATTTCAGTGTAAATCTAGTGGTGACTCAGAGCATCTCCTTACTTGTATTTGTCTTCTTTATAAAGTCATTGACTTCCTTAAATACCTCACTTTAGCCCTTCTGTAATTAGAAATCGTCATTTTCTCTGGGTCAAGCCTGCAGGTATATACATATGATAAAATTAGTGGATCAAGCACTGGGACCCAGACGTATCTCTGCACACACCTCTCACAACCCACCCATGTAGGACCCTAACATGTTCAAGAGCACCTCATAAGATGCCATCCTTCTTTCATATTCCCTGAGGCACTTCACCTGTTCTTCAAGGTCCTGTTTTATTCCCACATCCATATGTCTACAGTACCCACAGTATCAGGACCTTACTGAGTGATATTTCCCATCTCTCTGTGTCTCCCTCTATGACTTCTACACGAGGTTTCTGTACCCATAAGTCTAGATCTCGGCATAGGAACTAACCTCGTAATCACCATCACCTTCTATTCATGCTTCTGTGTGAATTCTTGCTAATGTCCTCTCTGTACAACACCTTTCTTTGTCCCAAAATCCTTTCCATTTTTCCACTTCACCATAAGACTCTGAGTCCATAGTACATTAGAGGCTTGACTCTTCAGCCTACATTTCTGTAGGATGCCTAATAATCCTGAAGCATAGACTGGTGGTGAAGGCAACCAGGTAACTAAATCCTCTTCTGTTCTTTTTTCAGCGCTACTAAATATCTAAAGTATAATTCTGGGCCTTCAAAATCTATCACAGCTGTTTACGTCTATATGGACTAAATTTATTAAGGTGATGTTGTAGCATAGGTTTACATAGCATCTTGCACAATCAGGTCCTGATCTGGGAATAATTTTGAGATCAGACAAGTATTTTCATTCAATTAAGAAAAAAGCTGTGCGGTTCTTTTTATTTGCTTAGTTTAGTTTGAGTTGGCAATTTATTGTTGATTGGGGTTTTTTACTGTTTCATAGAAACACTCAGATCATATTTTTTCCTTTGTTTGAAATTTCCTCTTTCCTCAGTCTGAACAGCAAATCAAACAGTCAATCATTCAGACAAGACTAGCTAGCTCTTCTAAGCTCCATTGAAATACCAACAATAATAATAATAATAATTGATTCCCAGTCCTATTTCAGCAGAGGACATCACATACTTAAGCTATTACCTTGTTAGACTAGAAGCATGCTAAATGATGAAAGGACTATCTCTCTCATGTCTGTTTGAAGAGAGAAGGGGGATTTCTATTTCTTGTCAACCTGGAGAAGCCTGATAACAAGACGTTTTTTAATCTGAAAGCTAGGCTTTTATCAAGTGTAACTTCTGTGTCTTGAGAGACAGATGCTGAGGTTCTGAAGCATCAGAAAAACCTTCCAGTGAAAAAAAGGTGTAAATTACACTTGTATTTACAGTAAAGGGATAGATGCAAAATCCATATCAAAATGCTATGAATTATATTGCAGGCCTCATGTTGCTTTGTGTGTGACATTAATGCTATCGAAAACACATTGACATAAAAGCCTAATATAAACATTACCAGCCAAGGCTGAAATAAAGGCAGGAAGGTTATTATTGACAGTATGGATATAAATATATCGGTCTTACAATAGTATTATAAATAAAAAGGTTGTTAATTTAACAATGGCCATATATATATATTTAAGTAATGTCAGCGCTCATGCACTGCCAGCCTTTGTTTCAGCATTTATATGGGACCTCATAAAACAGCCAAACACTTCCTGTTAACTTTTAGGGAACGATAGCACAAACCTGACCATAAACATAATTCTGCTACATAAATCAGGTCTGTACATATATAAATTGCATTGGTAATTTATAAATGTAAATGCAAACAGAAATAGCCTAGCCATACATCAAGACCATCAACATAATGAAAAACACGTTCTGGAAATCACATCCAGCTTCTGCAGGTATGTGGTGGTAGAGCACACAAGGACAAAGAAATATTTTGTAAGTGATGCTTGCCATGCTCAGGCCTCAAAGTTCTCGTGGAGAGTTATATTAAAGGCAGAAAGGCACTGTGACCCTTCCAGGTATCCCCCAGCCCTGCTACTTCCTTAGAGAGTAGGGAGGACTTGTACTATCAGAGTCAATGGGAACTTTTGAGAAGAGACTTATTTCCATGGTGCCAAACATTCATTCTACAACACATTTCTGTGAGTTCTTGCTTTTAAACAAGACCAGGGACCTTGGGACTACGGAAGCATTCAATGCTTGAGGAATTGAGAGACTGACAGTCCAAACAGACCCAGATACATAATCCGCACGGTATCATCTCTCTTGTGCAAAAAAGTTCACAAGTGATTTCAAAACCATGCTGAAAGCTGACAACTTCCTTCAGCTGTCTTTCCATGCTGTCTCACATAACGACCTTTAAAAGGGATGGGGGGAAACTACATATGGACCAAAGATTTTTACTTTTATTATTTGCATTTGAAAATAAGTGTGCAGGGCATCAGAGCTTCTCACCACAAACAATGCCACTGACAGACAACTTCACTCCCAGGTCTTCTGGAACCAAAAGACAGATTTCTCTCCATTAAACCTACCCATCTGATTTTTCATACCAATTGCACAGCAGTGAAAAATGCTTGTAGCTCTGCTTGAACAGTACAGCTGACTCCAGTTCTGGAAAAAGTTTCACTTATCCACCACAGAACAGCATTTTATGGCTCTGTACAGAGAATTAAATAATTAAACAAATATTATACCACTCCCATAACTGAGGTATTAATGTTGCTTTAAGGAATATGATGTTTCCTGCCAAGAAATCATCTGTTGAATGAAATATGTGAGACTAAAATGAGGCTAAAAAGGAGACTGCAGATATGATAGCTCCAGATTGGAAGCTTCTAGGTACCATGGGAATGCTAATCAGTGTTGATCCTGACAGCTGTAGGTGTTCCGCTCCCAACAACCAGTAACAGACTCTCATACCTTTTTTTATTTTATCTTTTCACTTTTTTTGAGGGTGAAGAGCAATCTAGAGCTACTTGCTCAGCATATTTAGAGAACAGTAAATTAAGGAGACGTAACATTTTCTCTTAGAGATTTTAAATGAGACAATGATAAATACTGGGAGAATTTGTAGCAGCTTCTACTGATCACCCATGAGAAGAGTTTTTGAGACTAAAAAAAATGTTATAGGGTTTTATGCTTGTTTGACCTTTTACACTGCCTGGTTTTGTCAAGTGCAAGGGAGAGACAAACATTTGAATGCCTGGAGAAGCTCTTAAATTTTATTTCCACTTCAGTCTCCCATAGTGTGATTAGTGTGATTCTTTGGAAAAGGATCTCCATATGTGTTAAAACATGTTTGCAAAGTTAAACCTGGACAACAAGAACCCAGGACTTTAGGCACCGAAGTGTCTCACTAGAGCACAACTGAATTCTCATTGATCCTACAGGCAAACCATAATCAGAAAGCCCATAAGGATGCAGAAGAATTGTAGTCATTTTCCTTTTCCCTTCTTTTACTCTGGATTGATGGCATTGCAGCAAGAATATGAAATTTAGATTCCAAACTGGTCAATTTTTTTTAGTATCTCACCATAATTAAATCAAGATCATTTATTCTGGGCTCATGAGATTACTTCCAGCTCTACCCTTTATGATCTTTCTGCATCTTTCTTTTAATCCTATTAAAACACAGGTACCAATATTGAACTTCTGAGTAAAGTGCTCTGAGTAAAGTGCTCTGAGATCCTTAGATGAAATGTGCTACAAAAGAATGTTTTATTGCTGTTGCAAATCTGAGAGGACATTCAACACCTTATGCTGGACTGAGATCTCACATACGACTCCTCCATTTATTTTTGTCACCCAGTAATGATTACAAAAGAAAAAAAGAAGTCCCTTTCAGATTCTTCCTCTAAAACAATTTACATTCTTTCAGTAGACCTATGACATCCACTACTTAACACAAACATAAGAAAGTTTCTTCTCCTAAACATCATTAACTCGTTATTTCCCTTTAGCATTGCTAAGAAGAGGAGTATCACAGGACAAAGTAATTGAAAAAGTCTGTCTTGTACAGAAAGCTGAAACAGCGATTTTTCACCTCCAGTGACAAGAAGTAGACTTCTTCTTTTGGATCAGCTCACCCCAGTACCGGTGCAATCAGACAGTGGTGCTATGATGTGCTTTCACAGCTCTTTCGACTGCCTATGAATGATGAAGCTTTTTAACGACAACATAATTCTTTTATTAAAATCAAATAATCAGCAGAGAAAAAAAACCCTAAATAAATAAAAAATCAAACAAAGAAATAAATGCAGGGCAAATAAAAACTTGGGAATATTTGCAATTTCCACCAAACTTGAGAACTACACAAGGTACAGCTGGTAAAGAAACTTCTTGCTATCTTGTACAGTCCTAATGCTGCCCATTTTGTGGTTCTCTGGTCCTGCAAACATAAATGCTCCTGCTGTCTTAGGCAAGTGACTTCCAAAAGATGACCAAATATTCTTTAAGGAGTGTTTGCTGCAGTTGCCAGCCTTCAGGATCTGTAAACTACAGCCCAACTCTGTAAAACTTATTCATGCAAAATGACTCTGAAAGTCAGATATCCTGATCACAGGATATTTTCCTGTGAGCAGAAAAGTCTGAGAGAGTATCACTGATGCATCACCTACGCAGTATCACATAAGGGGATGGGAGACAGATACTGTGTTACTTTCTTCAAATGTTTTCTCTTTCCTCCAGTTACCACCCAAGATACAGCCAGACCTAGGAAAGGTTTGGTATTTGTGTTTTACATGCAATTTCTGTGAGCTGAAGTTGATAGGATGGAATTCCATGTAGATGTTTTGTTCACAGCATGTCACTTTCTGCTCCTTGAGGCAGGACTCTGTCCTGTGTGTGAAGATCTAACCTGTCAGTGGCAAAAAGAATTTACAGACAGGAATACACAGTCAGCAATACTCAAAAGAGGTATTCACAGCACACAACTGCATATATCTAAAATCAACCTAATCACCACACAGATAAAGAATAAAGCAGGATACCCAAATCTTGATGTTATGAATATGCTCCTTGTAGTGCTTACTAAAACATACTAAAAAGCTAAGTGAGTAAATAAGCTGATATTCCGTGAACAACAAAAAAGGAAAGGAGAGGAAAGGGTCATCTTTTAAACATTTTTGTAAGCAAATGAAAAAGAGGATATGTGGAAAAAGATTATGAGGATATGTTTCTACTAAAACAAATAGCGTATCATAACTTGTACTTCCCTTTATTTATGAAATAAATAAATAAATAAAAAGGTTATATAATATAAAATGAAGTGTGGTGGTAAAGTGTCGCGAAATTTATGCTTGGTCAAATTACAAGACCTTCTCAAAGTACCTTCCCAAGTGGAGGATTAAAACTTAAACCTGTAACCCATCAACACCCTGCAGAAACTAAAATAAGATCATGCAATCTCTGAAATAAGGATATCTCAATTCTACCACATAGAGTTTCCACCACCTTCAATACTGTTATCTTCATAATACCAGCAATCCTGAGTGCTCATGATCATGTAATTAATAGTTTTATATCTGGCACCCCATTCCATGACTTGGACCAAAGCTAAAACCCTCAGACACCCTGCATATAAACTGTAAGTCTGGCAATCTATTTGAAATTAAGAGACTTCATATAGCCAGATGCAGTGTTATCATATCTCTGTAAGAGATTGCTCTGGTTTTCCTCAGAGAAGAGCTCTGTTTCCATAGGAAAATTCTTGTAGGTGAAGAGCAGTTATCACTTATGGTTATGTCCCTCTTCTAGAATATATGCATAGTTGTTACATCTTAGATTTGGTCAAATGAGATCTGATCAGCCAAACTGTAAAGGTACAGAAATTTACTGATCTTGTTTGTGTACATGTTAAGAGGTCAAGGATAAAATCTCCTGGATCTTCAGTTTCTAAACATTCTATAAGTCTTCTAGTCAAGTAGATGGATATCTTCAGGGAGACTGTTGGAAACCACCCAAAAAACTAGCAGACACTGCAGGCTTTTTATATTAGTATACGTTACCAGCCAAGTTTAAACCACCATTTAAGCACCAGCCTATACACCCTTAATTAAAGCAAGTGAACTTAAAAAAGGGATTTGTACAGTGTGAAAGTTTAGCAAGGATCAATGCCTAAGCTAGAGTCAAGACTAAAGCTTCAGTAAAGACCTACCTAATGAGTTACTGTCCTCCAGATCTAAATTAATCCCATGAGAAATGCACATGAATAATAGACTTTGATGATCTCTGAGGCAGCTCCAATCTATCACAGGGTACAAGCTCAATAAATATATTTTTTCTGCCTGAATTTCTTTCCTTCCCCTATCCTGGTCCCTGGAGAGTCATGTAAAGAAAAGGCAGAAAGATATCAACACTGTTAGGATGCTGTGAAAAAACAGGCAAAGGCCCAAAATGAGTTGTTTCCTCATGGGCAGTGAGCGAAGATATTAAGGAGGGCAAGGAGCAGCTCCAGATTGAAAATAAAATACTAGGAGTATAATGAACACCACAGACTTTATAATCTGACCTTTTTTTTTCATCTACAACAGTGTGGAGGGTAAAAGGTATTTATGGAAGGTGGAAGATATTTAATGCCTTAATATAACTGCACTATTAAACCACTGATAACTGAGAATTATACCTTTGTTGTTTTTTTTTCTTTTTTGCTCAGCTACAAACTAATTTAGCAGTGAATGAAACCTATTAGTGTTTGAAAGATGTAAGTTAGCATACAAAATTCATTGCAAGGTGAAGGTAGTAGAGCAGAAAAGAAAGAGCACAGCTAAATTGCAGGACCTTGAAGAATTTCTCAATTCTTCAACCAGGATGGGAAATCCACCCATGACTAGACTCCTAGACATAGCCACATAAAAACATTTCACTTCCTGAGTCCAGCATCCAGCATTATTTTTCAGAGCAGAAACAGAAGAAATTTACTTTGTAAAGCAACCAAGGTGCCTATGCACAGGCCTAATGGACAGAGTAGCTGGTTGTTAAACCAACTTAATATAGACAGCATCACCAACTTAATATAGACAGACCTTTAAGATGGAAATGGAAGAAATTCTCAGTTTTGCACAGATGAAAGGGGTTGGGTGATGTTATTGAAATCTCATCCTGTCCCTCTCAGGACAAACACAGAAGTTACAAGACAAGGCTAAGGTCAGTGTTTATGTCGGAAGTTTACCTCATCCAGGTCTTCAGCAAGTATAAGTTTAGATGGATATAAATCAGGTCACCTCCCTGTTCTCAAATTTTTTGAATATTAAACTTCATTACATTCATTCTCCTTGATTTAATAGAAAATCCACAACCTGTATTTCTTCTACTTTCAGTGCAATTCAAAAGGAGCAAGGCTGGTTGGCTTGTTTTTTTTTTATTTTAACTGATAAATGACAATGGTATGAGGTATCTGGGAATGTATTTACTATGAACATTCTTATGCCATCACCTTGGCTTCTAAGATACAAACAATGATTTGCACTGATTTGGGGTCAGACATGAGAACGGTTTATTGCATGTTAGCAGGCTCTCTGTAGCTCTTCACTTAGCCTGCACTTCATTTCTCTAGACCCCCTTTCACTTAAAAACAATGATATATTTGAATATTTAATCTGAATTTTTACTACTTTTGTGAATCTCAGAATTTGAAGGGAAGTGAAAAATACAAACACATCAGTCTTTTGAGTAATCACAAACCTAGTATATTTTTTTGGTGTGCGACTATTTACCTGTGTTTTGAGATTTTATTAAGTGAATATTACAAACTGCTTAGCAATCCCTGGATGGGAGATAGTTTATAGCACACTAAGGTGAAAAATAAATCAGAATAAGGTACAGGTATATGCCGTATCTGGAGAATGGTCTCCAAAGAGGGAAAATCAGGCAACTGATTTTTGTGTTTATAAAAGTCAGTAGGGAGTTCTGCACTAAAATCAGTGTCATGGGCAAGGAGCTCAAGCAGATGGATGGGAAAGTTAGTGTGCAGATAGGTGTGGATTTACAGTCCTCCAGGTATTCTGCAATAACATGTCATGAGGGTTTTTTAAGCTACACTGAGAATACCTTTGTGTGCAATAGTCTAATAAACTATTTAGCACTTGTTCTCTATTAGATAGGTTTTTTACACCAGCTGACATGCCAGTTTCTACACATTACCTTTTCTGTAACAATAAATCCTGTAAAAATGTCTGAATAAGCTACACTTAGGTCTCTTTATATTCACCAAATACATAGTCATGCTGGCAGTGCAAGCATATGAATCCAATTCCCCTCAGCCATAAGCTGGAAGGCTTCCCTGGAAGACAAGGCAGGTCCAGAAATTCAGATCTGCAGCAAACTTGACCTGGTTACCATGATATGGTCGCCATAGCACTGCACAGTCTCTGAACATCCTGCAGGTTTCTAGGCAAAAGGTCTGAATAGGGTGCAAATTTGAGAACCTATAGCAGTAGCTTTTTATACATCAAATGTCATAAGCAGCACAGCTACCACCCAGGAGGAAAGGCAAAGCAGCCACAAGACATAATACTTTGCCCTAAGGTAAATCTGCTCCAGGAAATTTCACAGTGGTTCTCTTCCAGAAGGAGTTTTCCTAAGGGTAAAGGAGTTTGTGCAAAGTTATGCTAAGTCAGCTGATGCCAGCCATCTGCCTAGAGGGGTCTGCGGGGCAACCCCAGTCATGCAAGTTTAATCAGCCCGAGTTCTCCAGTGGCAGCTGCAGTGCTCCAACACATTGTGCCATCCTCTGGCAGATCAGTGTATAAAATATGCAGTTCAAGTCCAAGAGAAAAAGAGAAATCTCCAATGCTCCTTCAGGAAAACAATGTTTTATTAGGAAAAAAAAAGGGCAGGAAAAAAAAGAAAATTTGGCAGCCAAAAGTGCCAGGCTAGTGGAGACACAGTGTCTGCACAGCAGCTTCTCCTGATAACAAATCTTAAAAGCTTCAACAGTGATCTGTTATTCTTACAAGACACAACAAAGCTCCCAACAGGCAGAGAACAGCAGAATTAATGGATTGGAAAGTGAGAGTCTAATGTATGAGCTTTCAAAAGTCTCTCAAGACCAGCAGCCTCATTGTGCATATCCCGTAAGTTACTGCTATTGGGTTTTGGGTGTACGTGATACCATCAGTGGAAAAAAAGCACAAAGGTCAATATGGCTGCAAACTATCTCAGAGCATCTCAGTAATACTTCTATGGAAATCCTTTAACTCCAAGAGAAACAAATATTATTTACACATCAAGGGGCTTAAAAAAATACCCAAGTAAGCAAAAGTCGGCTCAGTTCAACTACTTTACAGTTAAATCATTTTTTATTGAATTCAAGTTTCATGGATCATTAGAGAGCCAGAGGCAGAATTCCAACAGCTGCTTTGACCTAATGAGTCTTCAGCAAATTGTTTTCTTAAGGAACCCATGCCTTCTTTCTGGATTCTGAAAAGAAATTATGCAAGTTCTCTTTATTTTTTCTTTAAAAAAAATAAGCTTTTTAATTGAATGTAACTTATATCCAGTGCAACAAGCTGCTGGTAGGGTGTATTAAGGTGTATTTCCTTAATCTTTCTTTCCTATAAATATAAATGTCCCGATAGCATAGAAAAGGTACTGATACCTGCATTTACTTCCTTATGACAAAATTATTTACTTTTGGTTTTGTATAGTGAAAACCCACTGAAGCCAATAGCTTTAACCTTCCTGATTTCACACCCTTGTGCTGCTTTGCATCCTCAAAAACCTACAGTTATAAATCAGTGCAACCATTACTCGTAATGCCCTAAGTGATATTGAAAAACAAGAGAGAGAAGTTTAATCTATCAAGAACCTTATGGCTGATACAAATTTGCCTTCAAAGGAAAATATTTATTAAAAAAACCCCATCACTTTAATAGGCAAGTAGAAAGTCAGTTGAAAGTTAATATTTTCCATACCAGAGCAGAAACATTTGACATCAAGTTCATCAAAATTCCCTCTGTCATTATGGCAAGGGCATGTCAATATCTCAGCCAACAGCACAAAAGGGACTGATAGGACTGGCAGCATGTCCAGCCACCCACGACTGCACAGCTCAGATGCCTGGACACTTCTTTACAGCTGGGTGCACTGAGGGTAGTCTGTGGTGCACAGCCAGAGTGAGCTCTGAGTTCATACTTTGGTTTTACAGTGAGATATCTTAATTCCTCTGTTGTTGGAGGAATTACATACCCAAATACATACATACCCAAATAGCCTGTGTAATACATACCCAAATAGCCTGTCTCTGTATCAGGCAGTCACCCTGAGAATAAAAAAAAAGACCAGACTAGACAGAGAACTCCTTCATCAAATGAAAATTGCCTTATAAGGAAGTGGCTATTAGCAGTTGTCTCAGATTTACAATTGCAGGTCTTACTTTCTAATATCCACACACAAAATTTAAAAAAAAATGTCTTTTACTTGAGTGAAGTGAAATTTTTAGGACTGGCTTGTGAAATCAATGGGGTGAAGTTTGCTTGCTTCAGAAAATAGAACAAGCAGCACAGCAAGAGACACAGCAACTTTTGTTACAGTTCATCTGCTGTTAATCCAGGCATTTGGTCTGAAAAGCCAATTGGTCATTGTAGCTCTGATTGTTGTACAGCTAGAGCTGGCAAAAATGTTTTTGTAACTAGCCCAACATTGAGGATTTGAAAGAGGCAGAAATCATTTGTCTGCAGAGTCAAATTTGGTGATCACTTCCAGTCAGGGAATCAGGAAAAAGACATTTGTGAAATAAGCCTCAATTTTCTCTGCACTGAGAGGCCAGTGGCACTCCTGGACATGCAGGCCAATCTGGCACTTGGTGTAGTCCCCATCATGGAGACTTCTGTCAGCTGCCTCTCATGAAGTCCTCTGGTGGCACCTGCTTCCATGGGAGGTGAGGGAGGTTTGCCCACATTGGTCAGCTGTGCTTCATGGGCTCCACTCAGCACTCCACGTTTTGAGCTCCTGCCCTGTGGCTCTGAGAGTGGCTCTGGCCATGTGGCCAACACCAGCTTGCTCTTGCAGTAATTCCTTCTCCCAGAATTTCACAGCACTTAAATGCCTTCTTCTCCACCACAAAACCCTGTTCTTTGCTCTAGGCTGTTCACACCTAACCACAGGGTAGCAAGTTTCAGGAAGCAAAAGCAAACACAAGTATCAAACAAGTCTTTTTGTATTTCTACGGCACAGAACATACTGAAACACCTAGAAAAGAAGGGTTCAGGCCTTCCTCCCCTTCCTGAGCCCTCTTCCTCCATCACAGACATCAAACTAGGGTATCAAAATAGGGACAAGTTGCTAAAGATGGTGTAGTGGTTTGAACCAGGTTTTCCCCCTGAAGCTAAGAAAGTGCTAAAACCCCAGGAGGTGGTGACCCTCGAAGTTTTGAAGTTTTAGCCAATGAGTGCTTCTGCAAAATATAAACATATCACAACCAGAACAGAAGAGAAAGTTGTTGTAGTTTGGTGGTAGAAGAGGTAGCCATGTTGTAGGAGCCACGAGGAGAGGGCAGGAGCCCTCTGGGGGGGTTCTGACCCCCCCCCAGCCCCAGTTGGGAGCTGCAGAGACTTGGAACAGTGTTAGACTGGGCTAAGTGTCTGTAGTTGAGCTGGGAGATGTTTCTCCACTGTGAGCAGCAACAAGAGATCCTGAGAAAGCAGCGGCAGACCAGCACGGACCGGAGAAGCGGCGGCACAGAGCCAAAAGATAAGAGAGCAGCAAACAAACATGCAGCAAAGCAGACAGAACTCCTGGAAGGAGAGCTGAGAGAAAGAACAGCAGCAGAGAGCAGAACTAAGTTCTACAGAGAGAAAGTTTGGGGGTAAGAACTGCAAAACTCCCCTAAACTTTCTTTGAGATCCCTCCAAAATGGAGGGGGTGGACTCTTACTGATTAGAAGTCCTAAATGGAGTAAAGGAGTTAAGAAGCTCGGTTGTCCTGAGAGCTCAGCCAGGATGGCGTGTAGGAGGTTGACCTTAGGGCCCTCCCTTGCTGCAAGCTACAAAGAAGCTCGCAGCCATCTTGAGGCAGAGCACAGAAGCTCTGCAAGGGGCTTGAGTCCCCTGAAGATACCAGACCGTCATGAAGACCCCCTGTGCTTCGTGGTATGACCGTGGTGGAACGACCTTTGTCTGGGGTGAACGTAGCCCGTGGAAGACCCCTTTGCCTGCGTCAAGGGGCTGAGAGGGGCTTGGAGGCCTCCCTCGTGTGTGGTGGCAGACATCCAGCTCCAACTGCTGCATGGAAGACACAGAAAACCTGCTGCCTTAGAAGATACTGCTGCTCAGAGACTAGAAGGGGCCTTTTTTTCTTCTCCCCTCCTGGACTTTTATTTGGAAGGGAGAAGAGATTTGATCCATTGTAAATACTTATGTCATGGTAGAGATAGCTAAGGTTGTATATAATGTCTTGTAGTATTTATTTGTACCGTCATTGTAATATATTCCCTTTTCCCCATTTTGAGTCTGGTGTGTTTGTCTGGAAAAAACCCATCTCACACTGGGTTGAGATGTGGGAGGGGGAATGGAGCTAGGGAATTAGATTTTGGGGATCTCAAACCATGACAGATGGTAAAGATGAACAGAGAGAACAAACCAGCGCTCACTGGTGTTTCTGAAGGGATGGACATTGGAGGGTATCATAAAGGCTCCTGCTCCTCATGAGGAGTAAGGAGAGGACCTGGGTAATGTTTTAGGACCTTGGGGCCCGGTGACCCAGGGTAAGGTGTGGGAGCAGCTTGCAGACTGTGCCCATATGAGAGCAATGAGAAGAGTGTGAGGCAAACAAGAGGCAAGCAGAGTGTCCCCAGTACCATAATATTGTCTGGGGCTTTCCTTTGGCTGGAATTTAACCTCAGGAACAGAAGGCTGGGCCTCTCAAAGGGCCATCAGCAAACATCTGCCCTATAGTCCTATAGTGTTGGCAGCCACAAGGCCACAGGAGATGGGCAGAGGGAGGGGAGCAGTGGTCTGGGACACACATCACTGACATCAGCTGAGACAACCACTGGGTTGCCCTTCCTGCCTTATTACACAGAAAAGTGCAGCTGTGTAGCCATGCATCCAGGATTTCAGAGCATCTGACCAGGTCCCGAGGGCAGCAGTGTAGCCAGGCTTCATACAAAGAGCACAGCTCAGGCTCAGACCTCACTCAGCTACAGCCGTCCACCAAGGGGTGCGAAAGAGTTTGTCTGAGCAAGAACTAAGTTAAGGACCTTAAGATTTGTCACGTTAAATTTCAGCCTTTTGAAGTAGTTCAAAGCTGTCAGTGTCGACTGTGTTATTTTGGACTTGAGCTTCCTGAGAAATTGGACAAAACCCCTAAGAACTCTTTGTGAAAATGCTCAGCCCAAGGAGTTGTAATTCCTTCACATTTTGCACTGTGGAAAGCTTGCTGAAACTGCTTAACTACAGAAGGTTGATTGCTACATATCTTGAATTTCAGACAAATCACAAGATGTTAAAATTGGGACTCAGTGTGATAATGATAACTCTGCCCACTTGGTTCACTATAGGCTTCAAGTACTGTAGTTATTCTCTCAGTATTAAAAGAAAAGAAGCTTTCTCCCCTGCTACCTCCCAGAAAGCAGGGCAATGAAACCTAACCAGCTTGAAACCATTCAGACTAAAATGCAAAATGATGATTTTGGCAGGGAGTGGGTATGTACAGTGAATAAAGTGCAGGAAATTAAGAGCCAAGCGGAGAAATATACATTAAGTGAAAGCCACAGTAAAACACCTTGCTATGTAGCATATTTAGAAAAATATAAGCAGTTTAAAATTAAGGACAATTTTTTTTATTATTATTATTTCATACATATATATGTGTGTGCGTGTATGTGTGCGTGTGTGTATGTGAATAACCAGCAGTAATGAAAGGGGTAGGTAAATTACTTTAGTCAGAAGAATGAGGAAAAGAGAAAAAAAGCATTTAAAATACAGTCAGAGCATATAATTAATCAGAACTACTCTGATTAATAATTATTATTATTGTAGTTATTATTGATAAATGTTAGCAGTAGACTTCAATGGCTGAGCTACTAAGAATTCAGATTAACTGAAATGCATCTAATTTGCCTGCATGTAGCTGTAGCCATTTTTATTAACCAATATTTCTTCTCTAATACTGCTGGTTAACATTGCTCTCTTGCTCCACATAATATGCACAGTTCCTGTTCTACTTAAAATACTGAAGGACCATAAATCTATTCTTGCATCTGCCCCAGGCTTCACTGTTTTCTTCAGTGAAGTTAATTCTCTCTCAGTCCCTATCTTTGTGACACAGGGTAACCAGCCCTCCTAAATTCATAGGGGGGCAATCTTTTTTGCTGCCTGTGGTAGAAGAAAGGGGAATGTATTGCTGGGAAACCCCTCAGAAAACACCTCTGAGGAATGGGATTAAAGGAACAGACAACACAACAAGATTGAAGTGGGGCCATGAGCTCAGACTTAGGGACGATTATTTAAGCATTTTTCTGGCATGTTTCAGTCTTGCAAAAGGATGATCAGTGAAAAGGTAATTAGTTTTCCAAAAGGAAAGAAGATAAACTTTGAGTAGGAGGTGGGAATTGTATCCATTACTGCCTCCTTACCAGATAACACTGCAACAGAAGACCTGTCCTGGACAGAGGATTTTCATCTTCCTACCTTGCCCTGTTTTGAGAGCAGAGCATAAACAGAGCCTTCTGAAATGATCCTCTCCAATTTGCAATATATCTCTACCACGGGGCAAAGGACAGAGTTAAAGAGAGAGTTAAATATTTTTATGGTCTCTGCCCATTTCCTTTCTGTATTCACTACTGGCCTAACTGTAGATTGGTCTCACAGCAACTGCACTGTGATGCCAGGATCATGATCCCTTTAGCTGGGTAACTCAAACAAGCACAGTTCATATGGTCAGCATGTTCAATGCTAGGATGTGCTTGAGTGCACTGAGGCTTGGTCAAATTTGAGTGTAGCCTTTATGATGATAACAGATCAGTCCGGGCTCAAGCACGAGCTGAGAACTGGGCTGTCTCGAGGGTGTAGACAGACCTCCTCCAAGTTCTGCCTGTGCTCGAGCCACTGACACAAGCATAAAGCTTTACACAAGGCTCTGTACTAGTCTGTAACATTAAACACAGGAATTATTCCTACGGTCAGCACTTTCTTCAAGTAAAGGCTTCAGACTGTCAAAAGTTTAATTTGAGCATGAATTTTCTTGTAAGTAAATAACAAATGGAATCTACCTCCCCTGTTAACTGAGTAATCAATATGTAAGATAAGTTGAAAAGGTATTTTCAGACGACCAGTTATTCTCGGTGCTGTGATTCTGCATGGATTGTATATTATCTCAGCCAGATACAACATTTTCCTATATGCTATAGTTAAATCAACTCTGAGGTGTGAAATGAAACAAGACAAAACCTGTCACACTTTCCTCAAACTCTAATAAATCTGTTTTCATCCTTGGAGAGCAAAATAATCTTTTTTTTTTTTTTTTGAAAGGAAGCATTTCTAGGTCAGAACCACCTCTGTTTCTAATTACTTGTTTTGCTATGTTCTTAAGCTGCAGATGAAGAAGCAAAGTGGTACCTAGTAACTTATATTCCTTCATTATCCACATGTAAAAGTATATTATTTCCTAGCTGTCTCTGGATATTTATGTGCATTTTGTTTCCACTTTCAGATAAGTGTAAATGAAGACATTTTCATTTTACCTTTATGCCAACATCCTTCTGAAAGATGTAAAAGAATTCTGCTTTCCATCCATGGTGGTTTGTTTTCAGAATTGATTTCTTCTTGGTTTGGCTATAGAGAACACATACCTTCCCCTAAACTGAAAATCAGTTAAGTAGACTTTGACCTATTTGTGCTTAAAGTTCTTTTATCACTGCTATGCTAAAGAGTCTTCCTCCTGCTTCAGTCAAACATAAGTTTACTCTCAGTATAGTTATTTCAAATTGCCTGATGTTAAAATTTATGATACCAAAAAAACAACAAATCCCTTGTCAGTCTCTACTTGTCACCTAAACAGACTTTTGTCTGCTGTCAGTGAAGTCAAACAAGCAAAATACTTGCTTCCTGCAGACAGAGCCTACAGCTATTACAGACAATTCAATTTAGAATCTCCATTACTGTCTCATCTAACTAATTCTTGAATGTGTATAGCAATGGTGTCTTGACCACATCCCTTGGAAGTGAGTCCAGCTACACAATCCTTTCTTCCAAGACCATTGTTCTCATTCTCTGTTGCGAGTTCTAATCTAATTTCCTCCACTTGATCTAATTTCCTTCTGCATGTAGAATTATCATCTAGAGAAAATACAAATTTTCAGATCCAAAGAGGAGACGAAATATTCTAACAATTGACCTTTTTGTGTGCAATTCTTAGTAATGTATTGAGATTATAAATTCTTGGTATTTTAGAACACGTATGAGATTTTGGTGTCCCATTCCCATACCAAATTTCATAACCCTGGTTATGAAACCATTCTCTGGTTTCTACCATTAACTGCTGCATGGTAGGAAGATAAATAGCTGCAAGAGAGCAAATCTCAAACATTGCCCATTCTTCATATGCACCTAAAGTGTGCTTTTTCTTCAACAGTGGAAAGCTAACAGCCTATTTATCTTTGAAGACAATCCTATTATTTATATAGTATTTATCAAGTCTTCACTATATTTTGAAATGCAAGGATGTTTAACTCTTCACAATGCCTGAAGTACACAAGGGAAAATGATTACAAAGGCAACTTCAATGCCTAACAACCAACCTTTCTGATAATTTTTTTCCTAGAATAAATAAATTCAATAAGTATCCATCACACAATATTGTCTAATTTCGTTTTGGTTGGATTGATTTATACAACAAGAGGAAGAGCAGCTGGGTAACTTTTTAGATTCTCCCTCCAAAAGAGAAAGCAATTGAATCTGGAACTTTTGCTCAAAGGCCTGTGTCTATCAATCATCAGTTGCTATTTCTCATTGCCTAACTGTACAATGACTGCCCAATTAGTGGAGGCCTAACAGCTTCTGAGCAAGAAACCATGATTAGTACAGGACCATGGTTTTACCTCTACTCCTCTCTGAGCCCTACCCTAATAATCAATAAATTGCAAACCACTAAAAGTATCACACATGAGTCTTAGCAGGACACATAATTTATGTTATGTAGTAGACTCTCATCTTCGGTGTTGGAATATCATTCTTCACCCATCCCACCTACAGGCATCTCTATATCATGCCTGCTCTTTCCGTCTATGCAACCCAATTTGACCCCCTGAGCACAGATAAACAAGTCTCCAGCTGTGGTGGGAGAAAAACCACAGTGCCAGACCACAAATGGAAGTGATACAATGGTAGAAGAGGGTAACAAAAGAGCCAAAGAAACTTGCATTACAGTGCATAAAAGCAAACTGGCATCAGATGGACCAGTCTAGTCAAATTATGCCAGATGACAGCCTGCTCCAACAGAGATCTACATCAAAGGTTGCAATTAGCCAAGCTAGCCATGTTGGTTCTTCTCATAAACTTGTAGTAATATCAGCTGACTTGGAGCTTTAAAGGCACATTCTGATTCATCTTATTTTTTTGAAACAAGACCAAAAAAAAGGGAAAAAAAAGAAAGAGTGATAATGATCTTCAGTCTAGATTTTTGCAGACAGGTCTCTCATCCCACAGTAAAATAATCTAGGAAAGTGTAAGAGAGAAATAAGGGCTCAAATCACCTTAGCTATAATAATCTGTATATGTTAATCAGAAGAACGAAACAAGGGCAACCATAGCTGCTACAGCTACCATCTAAAGTTCATTACTGTGCTATAATGTCACCTGGAACAAGTTGTTTATTTCAGGGCTACAGCCAGGGCTAACACTGGGGAACTAATCAAGGACTTCTAAACCTAACTGCCTATCTCTATGGATACATTAATATCTATAAATATGATAGTACTCAACACAGTACCTCTGTGAATTGCAGGATATCATCTATTATACCCTGACCAATAATAGTTCACACAGGATTATGGGGAGTTATTGCCAGTACGTTGCTCTCTGGTCTAGTTTATCCAGAATTGTTATAACAAAGTAAGCAGAATTTAGGAGATCTGGATCCTCACTGTTTTGCATTCCTACTGCATTTTTTATTCAAGGAACTCGAAGTGTATATTGCTTAACTAATTCAACCTTACAATGCCCCGGAGATGCAGGCAAGCAAGTTTAGGTAAATTTTAGAGGTGGAAAAACAAAATCTAATATTTTTCCCAAACAAGTTAATTACAGTCTTTTCCAAGTAAAATCTGACTCAGAGGGGGATAGGAGATAGAACCTACACATACATTTCAGAACTCATTGACTTTGGAAGAGTACGGACAATTTACACCAGCTGTGGATATAACCCTCCAAATCCTTAACACTAATTGTCAAAAATCGTTAAACAACCTCTTCCTAACAAGCAAAAAAGTGGAAAGTCTAGCAAGTCATTTTCTATGCCTATGTTAGATGAAAGTGTTGGCAGAATCATCTTGCTCCATAGACTCACACTTTGGAGCAAAATGGTCAGAGAAGTATTTAATTTCTCACTTCTTTTCTCTTGCCAAAAGCAAATGCATCATAGAATACCTGAGTTTCCTGTGAATGACTAAATTTGTCTTTTTTATTGTGCAGCTGAGATATGGTGTGACGTATTCTACTGCAGAGGCAGGTGAGGTACCAGCATTTTTTTTCTTTATTCTCCTCCAAAGAGCTGATCTATGGTACAAACATCCATGTCACAGGAATGAAAGAAACACGTGCTATTGCTTTACCCTTTAAATGTATTGTGCCTGCACAGGTTAAAGGAGCCAAATGAGAAAGATAGAGAGCTGTTTCATGTAATGAAAAATCCTGATAAATATATTAGGCAAAAATATCTTTTGAACGTATCCCATCTGGTTCTCTAAGATAATATTGTAACCTGTAGCACTGAGAGGCCCTGTCAGTTGGAAAGATACTATTAAATAGAGCAAAACAGTAAGGCCTATTTCCTTCAGTAATAAAAAGAAAAACAAGTTTCACCTTTTCTGAGCACTTTGGGTACTTCAGCATGCATTATTTTGGGGGATTCTTTGCAATGTGTCATTGTGCTGAACAGAAAATTGAGGTGCTGTCATTTCCATCACAAACGCATCTTTTTACTGAAGGAAAATAGAGAGCCTGGATGTAGCACTATGCAACAGCTTTCTTGTGTATTAGTGTCTAACCTGACAAACCCTTAGTGGCTCGCAAAACTTTAAAGATGACAGTTCAGGAAAATGACCCCTGCCAGGTACAGTATAGTGAGGAAAAATCTGTGAGAACGTTTGGTTTTACAAGCCGAGGATGTCTACTAAGGCTGCCTCTGAAAGTGAACAGATGTCTTGCTATGTTTTAATTTTATTACCCTCTTTTTGGTAATCCCTCTCCTATTTCAACCTGAGCATGTAGACCAGGAGAGGTGGTAGTAAGTTGAAAAATGGGATAGTACTGTTAAGCAGTCATCAGATGACCTTCAACATACCTTCCTGCTTTTCAATATACAGGGAGGAAAAAACTGCTTTTGCCTTCTCTTTGTCCAGTGGGTTTCATCCTCTCTTTTAAGTGGGGAACTCGAACAGACTGATTTATCCATCTCCACACTGAGTTATTATGTTCCATTTTTCCTAGACCTGGATAAAATTTGAATTTTAACATGGCATAAGCAGCTAGTGCCTTGTGAAGAGTTAAATACTTTCCAAACCCTTAGGTAATGTGTGACTAGACAAACACCTCATGTTTGTTGAAGTGAAACATTATTCTGCAACTTCTCAAAGTCATGGGTGATTTTCTACACTGTCGGTCTAAGCCAGGCTTTAATATGATAAAGAGCTCTGAAACTGCACTCCTATCACAGGTTGAATACACTATCAAAATCATTTTGATCCACTTCTCCTATCTCATAAACAGCTGGCATTTGGCATGGCTGAGTGGATGGAGACATTTCTGAACTGACTTTAATGACCTCGTAGTACATCTGCAATAGATGAAACTTAGCAGTTAACCATGATTGAAGCTGGCACCTGAAACAAAATTCTCACCTCAGCTTTATGTTATGGTTGCAGCAATATCTTCTAGAGATATAATTTGGAAGCATTTCTGCTCTAATCTCAAAGGAGTACTGGCACTATAAAATAATTGCTTTGGATAAATGGATTTACAAACAGTCTGCACTGTATTTGGGTAGTTCAGGTTCCCTGTTCCTGTTTGTGTTTTCCTGAGAAGCTCAACTTAAAGCTTTACAGGTGGCCTTTCTCCCAGTACTGTTTTTTGATTTCAATTGTGTCAGAGAGATCAAATTGTACTAATTGAGCTTTTTTTTTTTTTTTTTAAAAAGGGTCCATTTGTTCCTCGGGCTCTTTCAAAGCCATATGCTGACTGATACCCAGGACTTTTTGGCCTATTTCAGCAGCAAAATTCGCTGTTCCCCTTGATGCTGTCATCCCAACCAGTTCAAGCTCCCAGTTTAGACTCACTTACTGAGTCTCCTGGACTGGCATCGGGGCTGCACAAGGTGACTCTCAGCAGCTGAGACGGTTGAATTAAAATAGTGTCACTGCAAAGGGCCAGGGATACAGAGGGCTGGTGGTACCCTGTGCCACTTATTTTGTCTTTTGACCTGAAAGACAGTGACTTTTCTAGGTAATTTTTTTTTCTAAATGCATTTATTTTTACAAACAGATTTAAGAATATTTCTTCAAATTATATTATTTTTAATAACATCCATGCCAAATTCAAAGCATAGCCATGACAATATATATATACATATTTTCAGAGATTAGGTTTCATAGTTGCTTTGCCTGATATTAAACCTGTCATATTAGGAAGTCTTTCAAACATTTCCCATGTGCAGTGGTCCATCTGCAACTTAGGAAGCAATAGTCTATCCTTATTGCTATGATAACTCTACTAAGATAAACTCTACATTGCACAAATTGATGAACACTTTATAAATGTTCATATTACAGACATAAAATCACTTTGTTGTTGTTGGGGAAGTCTCTGTCATTTACCATCATCATTTACCACTTTCCAGAAATTTGTTCAGAAATATCCTTTGCAATTTTAAGACTTGTGATTACCATTATCTCATTTTAGAAAACTCAGCTTGTGAATTCATTTTGGCTTCTTTACAGCCATTTTGAAATATCAGGATCATACTCTTCCTATAAAGAAACCTCCTCACTTAAACATATTTTCAACTTATTCACTATGCTGGACGCACATGGCATGTTTTTGGGAAAAGAATGTATGTTGTTTTCATAGTAATTTTACCCTCTTTTTCATTTTTTTTCCAAAAATGTGATATACCCTCAAAGTAGTTTGTGACATTTTGAAAAATACCAACTATTTTGTGATGGCATTAAAAAATATTTCTCTCCTTCAAAAAGGCAAAAAAGAACCACAAAAACTAGCTGAGGGATGGAAAAACCTTCACAGTAAAAAGAAGTTTAAAACTTCAATCTAATTATTTAAGCAAAGGGGAGAAGGTAACTTGATAAACTGTGCTTTCACTGTCAGAAAATACTGGATACCTAAAAGGCTTTTATGTTAATGGAGGAATACATAAGACAAACTCATAGCTGGAAGAAGAAATGAGAGAAATTCACATGGGAGAGAGGTACATTTTTAATAGTAAGACCAAATAACTTTCATAAGGATGAAGGTATTTCCCTCCGAATATCTCCACATCAGACCTGTGTGCCTTACTGGTTTGTAGGTTTGGTTTATTTTTGGTATCTAAAAATTACACTTCAATCACATGTTATTGAGCTCAACACAGATGCCCCCAAATCAAAGCTAACAGCCTGTGATAGATCCACCCAAATGACCACATTTTCTCTTTTTTGTTTACATTCTGTGAACAGATGACAATTTGACTGGAATATTTTTCTTTTAGGAAATTTAGACTACACAGAAGCATCATAAATGTAATCAAGTACCAAAAAATTGAATAAGCTGTAGAAACAAAGTCTGGCATCAGTAGATTCAGACCAACGGAGCAAGATAAGCAGGAAAAATGGCTTTGTTATTCAGAACTACGAATGGGAAAGGTTTTAACTGGCATTGCCAAAATCAAGGAATATATAGGTCTCTGACAGCATTTGGTTCTCATGGCAGATGACGGTAGAACCTGATGGATGCTATATCCAAGAGCATTTGGTCTTATAGCTGTAGTTTCTTCCTTCAAAATTAAACCATATATCTGCTATTTTTTTTCTATCTGTCATGCAAATGTTCATTTATAAAAAGGAAGTAAAACAAAGGGAATAGAAGAGCTTGCATACCTTGTTGCTGGGCAGTCTGAAACAGAGCCCTGGGTACTCTGAATCTTTGCAGAATCATCAGAAATGTGGCAGAAGGACAAAACAGAACAATCCCTATCTGAACTGTTGATTACACTGGCGACAATTGCTTTTATATTTCATTGATATAATGGTTTGAATTTGCCTCTCAGCTAGACACTCACAAAAACAATTACAATTAAGCTTAGAATACAGATTGTTTCACCATTAGATGGGAATGGGACTGGAATCAGATATTGCTCATGTCATGCTTTCTGGGAGGTCTTGTTTTCTCCATTCCCATCATGGAAAACATGTATGTATTTGGAATTCAAGTGCAGGGAAAGGTAAGAAAGGAAGTAAAATTCTGGGCATCAGCCTCAGCAAAGCAGCAGGCAGTGGGGTAAAAGCTAGATCTCCCTACAAAGAAAGGACTAAACACCTCAAAGCAAAAGCAGAGAGGAAAATAACCTTGTGAAAGAAAAAAACAGAATTTTGGGCTGCAGAAACAGCAAAAGAATGGGCAACAAGCTGCACAAGTTTCCTTTGGAAAAAATACTTTCTAATCAAAGCAGAAAAAAAACATAAAGTGTGTTTCAAAGGAGACTTTCAATACCACCTCAGCTGCCAAAAGCTAACAATAGTTTATCTGCAAGGCAATAAAACAAAGGGACACTTCCCTCTCTAGCGTTAGCTGATTGGAGAAGTTACCAACCTGCTTCTGTTATCAGTCACTCAGTTTGTGAAAGTGACAGCAGAGATCTGTGTGGTGGATGGAAAGTTTCTTGACTGAGGGCTGGCAGCTTGCTGTCTTTATTCAGCTTGCTTTAAAAATACATGTGCATATATATACATATACTTACATGTGTGTGTGTCTATATATATATACATATATATATCTATGCGTGTGTGTACGTGTGATGAGTAACAAGACCCAGTTAAAGAACATTACCAGCTGACAAATCAGGTACTCATAAATAGCTTTGTCAGTACAAAGTTTGTATGCTCAGAAACATTCACATGGATTTGAAACACATGGGTTCAAGTGTCTGTCAGAGTTTTCCTGTGTGACCTTGGGTAAAATTCCAAGAGAGGAATTCAGGGGACTAAGCCAGGCCTGTAATGCCATTTGAGATGCCCTAGTGGACGTGGCACATCTACGTAGGATTTTCACAAATGATGCGGGACTTAAGAGAGCCATGTTACTACAGTGTGATTGCTGGAGGACAGGTAAGAATACCTTAGAGTGCCTAAAATGAAATTAGACACCTGTTTCCATATCCCTCCCCATTCAACTCTGTGCTTCAGCACCACATTGCTCTGACCTCTACCAACAATTTTCTCACCAACAATTCACAATAATCACCACATTTTGTGGTACCATTCAGCCATGATAGTGCTGTAGGGCTCTTGGTGAACATGAATTCTTTTACTTTTTTCTTTTCTTTTTTTATTTTTCTTCAAGATGACCTGTCTGTTAAAAAACTTGCTGGCATATATACAGAAAAATAAGATTTTGATCTGCTGACCATTAATTTTTTGTAAGCAAATGCCACAGTAGTGGTCAGAATTTTGCTTCACTGTTTCCTGTTGCCTTATCACATGTAGTCAGGTCTTGTTAAAAGAAAGAAAAATGTGTGGAAGGAAAGCTTCCTGGTGTCAAACCGGAAACTGATCTCTAAAGCCAGACTTTTTTCTCATATTCAAATTAGCAGAGTACCCACAAAAGAATGGTGGGATGAAGTCTACATTTAAATTCCTTCTAAAGCAAGATTCAGTTTTCCTTTATTTATCATGCCATAGATAAAGTATTACTCTTTTTTCAGTGCTATGTCTACAATGCCCCCACCTAATTGTAGCAATCTCACAGCAACCCTTCCTCATGAATCACCTCAGAAGAAGATAATATAATATCTGGTTTTGGGCTCCTGAAACACAGCTGCAGCCTTCTGGAGAATCCACACCAGCAGAGCTAACAAACTGAGAATAGTCCAGCTAAAAAGGTATTTTTTTAAAGAAAAATGAATAGGGTACGATAATTTATTTTTCTTGGTGCAACAGCTTGGTGAGAACATTCAGGAAAAAAATTACGCAAGCAGGGAATGCTAAGTGGATTATTAAAGTTCACGTTGACAGAAATGTATCAAGTTGCAAATGGTAAAGGAGAGAGATACTATCAAAGACATCCATGCAGAAAGCTTCACTGAGGGCAGCAAAGCCATGAGGAGAGCAGGAGCACTTAGGCTTCGCTGACTGTCTGGGCACTTCCACAAGCCCAGTTCATTCTGGTTGTTCTCCTATGCCTCTCCTACATCTAAAGCCAGCTGGAGGTCACACTGATTATTCTCGTACACTGTGAGGTTTTGGTGAAACCAATGAATTTACCAGTTATGAAAGCCGTAATGTGAGGAGGAAGATTCACTGACAACAAACTTTGCAAGTTAAATGGTCAGAAGCACATAAATCAGGAGGAAGCCCAGTCAAAACCTTGTTCTCTGTCCAGAAGTAAATCGCAAAATGCGAATTGGCATTGGGATGCAGTGGTCTTCTAGAAAATAAAGTTTTGGTGACTACACAGAGGCAGGCATGTGTCAGCTATTTCAGAAGGACTGTATGTCAACAGGAGTGACCCGAGGAGCAGTTTTTCCTTTATAATATGTCAGAAGCAGATACCTAGTCAAGGAAAATCTGTAAATAAGAAAAGGAGATAGAACCATGCCAGGTGGCAACCAATTGTACAGACAATGTGGTTGATTTACGCCAATTTAAAAGAGCAGTGTTTGGACTCCAAGTTAAAATTATGTACCATTATGACAAATATTTTTATTGCAAAACAGCACTGTCCTTATCATTTTCAGATTCAGTTATTCAGATGGTCTCTCTCTCTCTTTTTCACAGAAGGCTATAATTTGCTGCTACTCTTATCCTGCTGAAATTCAGCCCTGCTGTATTCAGTGGGTGTTTGCCTGCCTCTTTGAACACTGGCTTTAGCACAGATGTTTGCTGGAATTATTGGCTTGAATGTAGTTTTGTTGACTTATTGTAATTACACTGGCAATTCTCACTGGATGCAAGATATTTTCTTCAAGTATGATAAGATTTTTCTCCCAGTAGCCTCCTGTAAGAACATTCCCACAGTCTGGAAAGAGGTGATCTGTTTCTAAGAAAGGAAATTATCATTTATCTCTCCTTACAAGGAAGGAAGACATTGGTTTTTTGGCTAAAAACACGCTGGAACTCAAAGCAAGCAGTCTCTGCCAATACACCACGGGCAAGAATATTAATACCTTTGGCCTTGTTTCAGCGGAGGACTGAAGCAAGTTACACATGCAGAGAAAGTCAATGCCTCCTCCAAGCTGATGTTGAGTTTAGCCCAATGTTTGCTTTTCACACAGCTGAATGGGAGAAGACTCTCTCCAAAAGTATAAACTTGCCTGTAGTGCTGCATATTTCTGAATAGCCTGAGCGTTGTGTAAAGCCCGCAAGGAAAGGAGCTCATGGATGTCATGTTATGCATTTGATTTATGGATGAAATAACAAATAAAGGGATAATTTCTGGTGAGAGTTGAATGGTGGTTTTTTCGCCAACTTTGTAAGATATCTCTTGGGTCATATTTGAAGTTTCTGGATTCCATTATAATTGTCTTCATTGAAATATATTTGTTATTCTTAGGCCTAGCCTAATGAATTATCCAAATCCTTCTGAATGTGTTTGCTCTGCTCCTTACTATTCATACTTTGTTCCCATTTAGATTTTCTGCAGTGAAAATCTAGCTCTCAAATTTCTCCTCCAAGTCACTGATCTAAGCCCATCATCTCTGTAGCAAATCAAACATATATAAGAATTAATGGTCAAAATCATTTACTATATGCTGTACTTCATTTTTCTGTTTGCTAACTTTTGGATTTACATGTATAGCAATGGTTTGAATTTCCTAACCTGAGAAACTGCAGATGTGCAGCAAACCTGAAGCTGACAGAGAGTGAGATGTTGCCATACTTGCTCAGGAATGGCCTGAGATCAAAACCTGCCTCTGGAGGGTAAAAGCCTGTATCAAAATTTTATAGTAAGGGTGTATTTTCATGCAAGTCAGAGTTTACAGATCAGGTAACCAGTTCTGAAATATGCCTGCCAATCTGAATTGTCTTCCACATGTTATTTTCTCAGGCTTGAAAACATGTGAACGATTGATAATAAGAAAATATTTGAAAATCTTCAGCCCTTTTCTCTTCCAATTTGAAACTGAATTTAAATGGTGATCTGATTGTAAAGTGCTGGAATAGAAATACAAGGATGAAAATTCAATATCTTGCTCAGTTACACTTTTGGTGTATGACTTTGAATAAGTCACTTAACCTATGCTTTGCCTCATTTCTCTGCATGGATAATAAACCTGGTCTATCTGTAAAACAAGAAAAAAAGATTAAAAGTTAAAATGAAGTAATGACAGAGTTAGGTAGACACTCTGCATCTGAGGAGGCCACTGCAGTAACAAAGTCGCCAGCCAGCCAGACTGGTTTGCAGGAACATTCTCAGGGCAAGACTTAAGGCCACAAATGGGGGAACCTCAGGTACTTCTTGCTGTGGACACACCTGCAGTACAGATGTTTTCTGACTCAGCTATCTGCCTAAGTCTCCTCTTGCAATACTCAGACATGGCTGGAAGAGACGAGATCCAGAAATCTTTCCTGAAAGGGCCCTGGGATTCAACAAGGACACAGAATAAAAACAACCTGAATTCACAGCTTCTACCAAGGCACATTGAATGTGCAAACGTAGTTCTCAAGAGTATCCTAAGATTGATGCATCTCAAAGGATCGGGTTCTCCATATCTGTTGAGAATCAAGAAGTTTGGAGAGTTTGTGACATGACTTTGCCACTAAATGGCTTCTAACTTCCTGTTGATCAAAGCCACAATTAGACCAGACACACAAAATACTTCCTGTACCAATAAAAAAATCCCTTTGCTTCTCATGCAATGCCATTTTCATGCCACTTTAAATGCAATTCCAGTTTGCTTCTTGCTTCAAGGACAACCCTTCTATTCTAGAGAAGTTACACCAAAAAAAAATGCAGAGTAAATTGTCAATTAGGACGAAGAGAAGGAAAAAACCAGTCCTTGGTGCCATTTCACAACCTTCATTCTCATAAAATACAGTTGTCGCTTTTAGTCGCTGCCTTTCCCATAGGTCTGTGTTAAATATTAACACTCAGGTACAGTCTACCTGATTTGTGTCTGAAATACAAGGGCTTGCAGCAAGGAAACCTCAGAAAATGGTAGTAAATGAGCTATAAATAGAGGTCATAGAAAAATTCACATGAAAAACATGGCAGGCATTCTCTAGAATAAAACAGAATGTTCTTTTTTTTCATCCTTTCATTTGAAGTTAGTTCTGCTTTGCACTGGGGAAGTGAGGATTGGAACTAGCTGACCTACAAAAGTCCTTTCCAAACAAATTTTTCTACACTTTTATGATTTGTAACTTTGCTATTAATTTTTTTAAATTAAAACATCCTGTGTGAGTGAACACAGCTACCAAGTTATTTCACCAACTCAGGCTATAGCTGCCTAATACTATACTTTGTCAAACATAACAATATACAAGTACAGCTGGTGAAAGTTATTCTGTGTTCCTGCTTGCACTATATGTGATATAGCAGATAAAATCACATGAAGTCTGTAATGAGATTTGTCTCCATTATTCTTCAGGGTAGTCGTCAGATTTTTTAAGCTATTTCTCTCCTGGTATATCTTTTGTTCCTGCAATTTATTACAATTTTATATCATTATTTTGTTTTGTGGATGTTTCATCAAAGAACCTCTCTGTGTGATCTCCTTTTCTCCATATAAAATACCTGAATGATAGTTATCTATTTGTGCTCATTTTGCTCTTTACTCCTGCTCTAAATCTTCTCTTCTTTGTTTTACTGTATCCTAGTTTTTTGCAAGTTAATAACTTATCTTAAACACCAAGGATACTCTCTCTAGCAAAATTAAGTCACTTGATATGACATCTTCCAAAACAGAAAGCATGACTACATGCCAAAATATCACCGAAAAAGAAGGGTGGTTCGATATCTGCCTCTTACTTGCGCTTTTAAAATCTGCCCTCAGAGGCTTGGGAGCATTATAAGATCTGGTGTAGTTGCATGTGTAGAGTGTGCTGAACATAAGGTCTGCGTAATTCGTATACATAATTTTATTTTTCAAATCCTAAGCATACAAGTCCTGGTTAAAATTGGCAGACTTTCTGCCTCCAACATGCAAAGAAGATATATTTTTTCTTTTCAAGTCTTGGCTCTGTCATTTACTAATGTAAGACTGTGTGTGATGCTTTGTCAGTCATTCTCTTTTACTTGAGGTGCTGGGAAAAAAAACAGCTTGAGGATGAAAAAGTTGTGATCAAACTCTCTGTGACATGCAGGTTCCTTATATTGGTGCTAAAGAGTTTTAAAGGGGAATGTGGAATCATTAGCTCCTCTTGAAATATGTGGCCTTTGCACATTTATACTAAACCTAACAAAACATTAAAGCTTCACCCAGACTCGAGCCTCAAAGGACTTCTGCAGTCCTGTTGTTAATAACAGTATTGCTATTGAACATCACTCCAGTTAGTGCGTAGAGAAGAGAAGGCAATATATGCTCCTGGAGACAACATGAAAAAGAAGAGCAGGTTAGATTAGGGGAAAAAAAAGGAACAAAAAAAAAAAGAAAAAATAAGAAAGGAAACAAGTCTTCTAACACATCTAGTATTGTTCTTGTTCCAACAGGCAAATGTGCAGAATCTACTTCCTGGATGGGGAAGCTGTGGCTTCACAAAGATAATCCATGCTCAGGTCACAGTTATGACATTCAGTGTAAGAGAAAGTTGGAAAGCAAATGCTACAGTGACAATGATCACAGCCTTTCACCTGCATCTTTAATTTCCCTACCAGTGTCACCTTTGCATGATGCTGTGGTCCTGCAACAACAGCATGGCTGAAGGGCAATTAACTCCACCTGACTCTAATTGAATTGCAAGGACTGGGAGTGTGAAAGGAGCCTGACAACCAAGATGCTATCACCACAACATTGTATCAAAACCCCTATGATCATTAACCTCCATTCTGTCCCGCAGATCACTACAGACAACAAAGTGTTTCAGGATTCCAGGTCCCCCAGAAGCACTATTAACATCATAAACATCAGCACACTGAGCCATCAGACTGACAGCAGTTTCCCAGCAGAAAAGGAAACCTAATGTATGTTGACATATGACGGGCACAGGAGCAGTGGTGCAGCCCTTTGAGGATCACACATGCCATTTTCTCCCTTTCAGAAATGTTGAAACAACAGACTACCCTTGCCCAAAATGGACAAGTTTAAGCCAAATGCTGTCAGATCCTCTTATCATTGATAATGCTTGACAGGGCTGAGCTTCGTTTGATCTTTTTTTAGTCTTCTTGTGCAAATGAAAATGGCACTTTTTTTTCCTAGTTGTTTTTTTCCACTCCACACTGCACACAGCTGGTCTAAATGGGTAAAGGGGTACCAGTCTCTGCATGAAATACCAGGAACACAGACATGTAGGTAAGACTTTGTAGAATTTCTGGGTGTTTTTAATTTCTATTTAAGTCAAGGAGCAAACCCCAGAGCAAAATAAAATTCTGTGTGGGCATCCTCAGATCAGACATGAAATATTCACACTAATGGTAGCAACCTGCTCCTGGATTTTGGAAGGTTAGTTTTTTTATTTATTTCCTTATTTGTTCTGATTTTTTTTAATACAGTTAATTAGGTCTACCAAAGACAAAACTTAACTTGTTTACCTGTAGAAGCCTTATCCTCTATTCTACAAGCATTTTTATTTTGTTCCTATTACTCTTCATTAGAATTCAAGCTTTTCTCCTGAGATGGTGGAAGCAAGTTAGCCTGACAGGCACTAAAATGTTTGCAGACTCCTAAGCACTCATGTCCTGAAATAGTTGTCACCAAAAGCAATTTTAGAGGCAAGTGGATGCCTAAAAATAACCTTTTTTAATATATTAAAAAAAAAATAATGACTTTTTTTTACAGGAGCTGAAATGGTCACAGTCGGAAACTACATTATGTCTGAACTATAACTCAAGTCTGAAGTTGAGCCAAAGTGAAAGCCCGAGTGCCAAAGTACTATTAAATAATAGGATGACATGGAAAAAACTTTACAAAATTTCTCATGGCAAATGCTGTACTTCTCATGAGATCAGGTTGCTACTTTCTCTTTTCTGTACTAAAAACACCAAAATGAAAATTATCACAGATGAAGAACCGAAAATAATGTCTTTCCACTGATCAAATTTGTTGTTGATGTTATCTTTTACCATCTAAACAAATGAAGCACCAGGAAAATACTTGGGAAACATGATTAATTTCTGTTGGTAGTTCTCTGTCTGATCCTTAGGCAACTTTCATTTAGCCTTTAAGACCGTCAATTGTGATTTCACACGTTCCACCTAAGGCACATACGTATACATCCATCATCAGAGGACCCTGTGAAGAATCTACCTGTTTGGTTTTGCTTCCTCGGACCTAAACTATTTGGATGATTTGGTAAAGCACTGAACATCTTTACATGGTGATTTAAATGGTTCCTCTGCCAAATTAAGTTTATCTTTCACTCCTAGAATGTTTCATCTACATAGATCACAAGTGCTTTAGAACTGTGACTGTCGCTCACTGTGTGTGCTCACAGTCCGAGGCAGCAGGTCCATGTAGAAGCAGTGGGATATTTCAGCTGTTAACACAATGCAAGTACTAATAGTAGCAGAACCATGATAACAGCTGCAATTTCTGACAGCTACAGAAGAGAGCCAGAACTGATGAGGATGAAGGCCAGTCTTCTTTTATGACTGACTCCTACAGGATCAGAAAATTCTTTGGTCAGGCAAATGTTTGGGTAACCTTGGCCTGGTACCTTTTGTAACAGAGAAAATTAAGAAAGAGAAATAAAGGTGGGTTTGGTAGCTGAGGTTATAAAAATGTAACAAAAATTAGAATTGTTCTTGGTGGTATTGTCCTGTGGAAACTGACAGCCAGGTATCTCAGGTCTGGTCATTCTTCTTTCACATGTCACCTTACACAAGCATTGACATTTTTGTCCGTCTCAGCTGTTTGAACACACAGCAATAAGCATCAGGACTGAATGATTGGAGCTCCCCTTTCCAGAACTCGCCTGGTGAAGAGCACAAAAAAGCACATGATGAACCTTTGCGCTCTCCCACCTTGAAGAAAAGCCAGGCCTGAGTCAGGCAGTGTGGATTACTACCAGTCATAAAGACATCAAATTGTTTGGTTTGTGGTTGGTTTTTTTAATTGATTAGAATCTGGGGAGAGATGACTTCAGACTGAAGACCTTGTGTCTGAGAGCCTGTTCATAAAGTGGATCTCCAAAGGGTAATAAGTATCCTCTGGGGAAGGCCTGACAGTAGAAGCACCCTGGATGTGTCTTCAACATGAACTTCTATAAAAAACAGTTCTGGCCAAAAAGAAAATGTGGGCTCAGCAAAGTGCACATTTTTAGCTCCCTTGCAAAGAAATAACAGGAAGGAAGAAACAAGTGGCAGGTACAGAAAACCTACGTGGAATTGGCAGAAGGACTTTATAGGACTGGAGCCAAAATCCTTGGACATTAACACCCTGCTGATTTAATGTTCAGTCAATTGCTCTAATAAGCAGTGACCTTCAAATGGTTGCTTAGTTTCTCTCCACAAGCAAAGTGTGCCGCTCCCTGCCTCCCTTGTCTCTCTGTAAGGTGCTGCAATACTGTCTAGGTTGGAAGAAAATGTTTGGGATTGGAACTCTCAGAATTATTCTGACCTAGCATAAGCCTGGTTCCTTCAGAATTAGATGATTTCCTAGGGCTGCTCATAATTTGCAAGGCCACTGTTATTTAAAACCCATCTGTCTCATTTATAGGAGAAATACTATTGCAAATTCAATGATTGTGTGCACTTTTTCTGTATTACTCAATCTTATAGTCAGCCTAAGAACACAAGCCTGGAAGGAAGGACTCAAGCAATTTTAAAAAAATTTCCTCAGTGGGGAGAACTGACACAGCTTTTCTTTTGTCACACAACAGCTTACAATTTTTCACAAACAACTAAGCTCAGGTCCTTAAAAGTGCGAAGTGTCTCGCTGTGCTATATACAAAATGCCTTCATACTTTGGGGCAGCTGGGTTTAAGTCCCTCAAGCTGTTCCTCACCTATAAAATAAGTTAATAACATCTTGCCACTTCAGCAGAGTGATGTGGGATTGTACCAACTCACTGGTAGCCAGAAGCAGTTCATTACTGCCCTCAGGTGCGAAACCAGCTGCAGGCACAAAGCCACTGCTATAAAAGATGCAGCTGGAGCAAATATACGGTGGAAGAGACTGACAATCTGTGGGGGCTCTTAGGTGGGTGGGAAGACTGGCAAGGCAGGCAGGCAGAAGGGGCAGAAGTAGTTGGGGAAACTTGTGAGGGTTCATTCGCTCTCTATATCAGGTTTCTAGGCCAGAGCAGGGTCTAGAAAATGAGCAAGGAGTATCAGGGTTTGTTTTGAGTCAAGGGAGTGCTAATACTAAGCATGCAGTTCAGGGGTTTAGATCAAGAGCTAAGTGGTTCTGCTATCTCTCTACTTTTTCTCTCTTCTTGGCACAAAACGCCAGGTTGCACTATGCCTTACCCCCAAACAAGTGTCCTACATGCAGGTGAAGCTCTCTGACAGATGGTTTGAGTTGCAAAAGTATTTTCCTCTTAGTTTCGGCCCTTCACAAAAATAACTGCCTGCCTTCATTTTTCCTACAGTCATCTCAGAAAGGATTGTTTTCACTTTTGGTTTAAAAAAAAATACCAGAATGGTTAAGGTTCTTATAAAGAGCCTCTATGGGAGTTTGAAGCACTCAGACAGAATAGAACACCTCTCAGCTTAAAAGCTGCTACAACTAACTTTACGTTCTCCCTATCCATGCATTATGCTTCTGGACTGAGCTAATGATCACTGTGTAGCTCAGAGTTGAAAAAAAGCAAAGTAATATCATTAAGTTAGTGGACATAAAACTGTTCAGCAACTAGAGGAATTCTTCCTACATTTGAAGAATAAGACACATGGATATCCGGGCTACCAGCAATCCCTGAAGCAAGTGATATCCTTCCTTTGCCAACTATTGCTGTAGCTCCTTTGTCTCAACTACAGCTGATTGAAACATTGTCTGAAAGTCTCTGCTTTACTCTTACCCTTCAGAAAGAAGTGAAAAGATATGACAGCAACTGAAATGCAGTCATTTGAATTTTATAGCTTCAGCATAGTAGGAGTTGAAGTTGATAATGCAACTCTTTCGGAAAAAAAAAATTTTAAACAGTAAAATTACATGTTAATCAGTACATTCCTCTCTTAAAAAGCAAGCTTGGTATTTTGCCAGTTAATCAGTTGTGTTCACTGGGAAGGTTCTAGCAAATGCTTTTGCTGCAGCACAGCACCTGTTCAAAAGAATCATTTTCATGGAAATCTAGCAATCTAAAAAGCATTTCCATGTTGGGAATGTTTCTTTGCTTCAGTAGGAGAACTCAGAATGAAAATTTGGGGACTGATCCCATAATAAGTAGGAGACTACAGCCTTTCGCCTTCCTTCCCCCCAGGGAGAAGATGGTAAGAGTTGTTCTGGCTCTTCAAGCTCAGGAACTCAAACCTGAGACCCCCATGCCTAATAGGAGGGGGTTTTATTCATGTGCTCTCTGTCTTTTATTCAAATACTTTCTTCCCTACCTCTTCCACCAAAACAGCTGTGAAGCACTTTTTAAGAAAGTTTTTCCTCTACCATGCAACAGGAGGAACACAAATTGATATGCTTTCATGTGAAGTATTTTTCCCCAAAAAGGCCCTAAAAGAGATGTCTGCAACTGTGCCATTTCCTATGGCAATCAGGTCTGGAGGTAAATCAGTGCATTCTTATGCCCATTAAAATCTTAAAGGAAGAAAATTTCCATTCTTCATAGAATGGTTTAGGTTAGAAAAGACCTTTAAGGCCATTGAGTCTAACCCTAAGCCCAGCACTGCTAAGTCCACCACTAAACCATGTCCCTAAGTACCACATCTACACATCTTTTAAATACTTCCAGATATGGAAAGCCCACTGCCTTCTTGGGCAGGTTGTTCCAAAGCTTCACAACCCTTTCTGTGAAGAAATTTTTCCTAATATCCAATCTAAGCCTCCCCTGGTGCAACTTAAGGCCATTTCCTCTCATCTTGTCACTTCTTACCTGGAAGGAGAGACTGAGCCCCACACCTGGCTCCTTCTTTCAGGTACCTGTAGAGAGTTGTATGGTCTCCGCTGGTTCTTCTTTTCTCCAGGCTAAACACCCCTAGCTCCCTCAACTGCCCTCATAAGACTTGCTCCAGCCTCTTTCCCAGCTCCATTGCTCTTCTCTGGGCTTGCTCCAGCACCTAATTGTCTTTCTCACAGTGAGGGGCCCAAATCCTGAACACAGGATTTGGGGTGTGGCCTCATGAGTGCCAAGTAGAAAGGGATGAATACTTCCCTAGTAGAGGAATTTCATTTTTTCCTGTGGTGAAAGGCTTTTCTAGTCAGTGCTGGGATAAAAACAAGCTTCCATAAGCTCAGCAGTGCTAGAAAAAGATTGTGCTCTTTTTTCCCAGCTGTGAAGCACATAAAAGTGGGGCTACACTGTTAACTGTTTCAAGAACCCACTAAAAAAAATGATTGTGAACTTGATCAGAGAAGGTCCCTCCTGGCAGCTAAACACAATCATCCTTATTAATTTTTTTCCTCAACCATACATTCAGTCCCTCCTTTTTGGGAGAGATATTCATGTCAATTCTTTCACTTCCAAGAAATTATGGTTATTCAGTGAGCTGAGATGGGTCTTTTAAGCCACCTGATTAGGTAATCTACTAATAAGCATGAGATTTTTGATGCTGTCACTCACTAGTAACAACAGGTCAGTTGCTGTGTACCTATATTGGCACTTCATCGAAAGGAAATTCTGTTTGGGGAAGAAAAAAGTTTTGAATGGATGGTGCTTTTTTTGATGGCATTACATGGTCTGTGTGTGTCAGAAAGATGGAATAAAACCTGGGTCCCAGGCTGAGAGTCTGTTCAGCTCTGATAAAGTGGTTGCTGACCTCTAGTGCAAGAGGGAGTTAAGTTGCTCATTGTCTACAGGAGTAGAAGATGGATCCCTGGCTGTTCTCCAACCCAGGATGTATGTGTGGCCATGAGCAGTAGCCTGCCTCTTCCAGCTAAGTGAGGTGCAAATCTCAGGGTGGAAGACAGTAAACAAATCCCCATTATAGACCCATTCCACAACAGCATTTCATGATGTCTTTGCAGTCCATCAGCAGATATATGTTATGGATGAAAAAGGGACAAATGGTTTCTCATAGGAAATACAAATTGTTTTTATTAGAGTGTTCTAGTGCTTGAATTGTAGATAATTAAAATTTAAGAAGTCTCTCAGAAAAAAAAATCTGTCTAGTTTAGGGCCTTGCATTACATAATGATAAGAAATTCTAAATCAAATATGGGATGCAGAAGTCTTAGTGAAGCCTTATAGCAGAAAAACCTGAACCATTTCTCATTAGTGTAATATTTATATCACATGGAAAGTAAAGATCAATTGCTATTAATTTATTCAGGGGATAAAAATTAAAATATGGCTAATTTGTTATACCCATGGATAAAATCTGAGCCCCACTGATAGTGGAAAGAATTTTGTCATTGACTTGAAAAGGAGTGGAATGCCAAGCATTTTAAATATACATACAAGCTCGTTTAAGCAAATAAGGCAATTATTTATCATTCATATTCAGAGAATAAACTTGCCAGTTAGCTCTCTGTAATATTTGTTGCTATTACACTTATACATAATTTATTGCCAAATTTGTTTACATGCACTGTGTTTGAAAATGAAGCAGCATGAGAGCAAAGAACATTATAGTTTGCCTACTAAAGAAAAGAACAGAGTGTGAGGAGGCTTCTTTATTCCTGCTGTATTAAAAGTGATAAGTTAAATATGGGGACTGAAATGCCTTTCCAGACTTGCATAATAAATATAATATTCATCAATCCTCCTAGCTAAATATTGATCATTAACTCCCACATTAAAGACCAGTCTGTGCTCACTTACTCCATAGGAAGGAGTCTGTGGGTGGGAGGAGTAGTTTATGAAAAGTTTGTGCACTTTTTCTCTTGCAACTGCTTTCTTGTGCTGATAGATGAAAAGACCAGAGGGACAGAAATTCCCCTCAAATGCATTCTTCTTAAGAACTGCTAAGTTATAAGACATTCCCAAAGAGGAGGAGTAATACATAGATACGTCCTTGCTGTGAAGCTTTTGCAGCATGAAGTGGTTCTGTCAGCTCAGCCAGACATCTCATTGAGAGAGCCCAACTGGAAGACTGCACTTTTGCCTCCAGAGTTTTCCCAAAAGAAGAAACTTTTCCATTAAAAACTGCTTTCATGTCTTTCTGTATGTACTATAACCAAAAAATATAAAAGCGTACTGAGTTGTTCAACATCGCAGTACCAAAGAGGGAGAAATGTTTAGAGCAGCATGTTTGCTTCTTCTGTAAACTGAGCATGGAAGAAAATCTGTGCCTCTGTTATGTGGCGATCACATACAAATCTGTGCACTACAGGAGTCACAGATGGGGGTACAGCCAGAGAATTCAGGGAAAATTTTGTCTTTCATTGAGGTCAATAAACGTTTCTTACAGGCAAAGGAAATCAACTTGCACAGAAACAAGTCCCTTGAAACAAAATTTCCCCTTCGGCAACTGGAGCCTAGCACACACTGCCTTTTTCATAGGCGGGCTTAAAGAAACAAGCACTGGAAAGGGAGCTGGGCAGAAGCACACAACTGTGCTTCTTTGGCCACAAATGACCAAACCACACAATTTTCTCTATCTGTTGGCCCATCAACGAAATGAAGGCTGTACTTCTCTCGGAAGGGTGGTGTACTGTTTAATTAGGTAATGTCAGGACAGTACTCTGATCATATAAACACCCTCTAAACGCTAAATGACTAATTCCTTACATCCAGCGCTGCAGTGGGAGGCAACAGGGTATCCCTTTGATCTCCTTTGCAAGCATCCAGCCCAAACTGCTGTTCTGACATCCCTAGATAAGTATTCAGGCCCAGTTACTCAATCTCTGAAACACATCCTGTTTCTTTGGCATGTCAACCCTCCTGCCCATCTGTCTGCATGACCTCATACTCTCTTGAAGCATTCTGTATTCATGTAAGGAGCTCTCAAGTGCCAAGAGGAGGGAGAGGTGAGTGTGCACAGCCAGCAGTGCTTTTCCTTTGAGATCACTTTGTAAGGTGACACAGCCTTTCCTCAATGTGCTTGCTGTGGTGGTCAGTGTCTCTGTAGCACCTGACTGGCAGTTTCCAGCAGAAATATGTTCCCATGGTCATGTCTTCTCTAAGAATTAGGAACAATAATGGCTTGTAGGCAAAAGC
Source organism: Corapipo altera (assembly GCF_003945725.1). NCBI lineage: Eukaryota > Metazoa > Chordata > Aves > Passeriformes > Pipridae > Corapipo > Corapipo altera. The sequence goes on from NW_020884877.1 coordinate 21,918,358, forward strand.
CTTTTTTTTATTTGTCAAAATCTGCACCATTAGGGCCCACTTTGCAATTTAACTGGTCTCATTTCCATTTGAGTAAAAGCCAGGACAGCCTTTTCAATTGTGTCACTGCAATACCCCCATGAACAGTCACTGCCACCTAAGTAGGAGAGATTCAGTTATCAGCTGAACCATCTGAGAGCTCCTTTGACTGAACGGACTTCAAGGATTGTCAGGCAAAATTAAATGTGCCAAGATTCAGATTTATTGTGCAGCATTGTTTCAGCACAAGAAAATAATCCATGCAGGCTTGGCATGGGTTTCCATCTTCCTCCATCAGTGGGATGACACTGCAGTCTTGAGGCTGCTGCTGCCCTTGAGCTTTACAGGCAATCTGTGCCTCAGGCACCAAATACAGTTCCTGGATCAGTACCCAGAGATAAGGCAGCCAGGGGCCATTGTAGTAATGGTAGAGTTGAAGAAAAACGTAGATTAAATAAACCCAGACATAAAACCAAATAGTTGCTTTCTCTGCAGTCCTTAATCAAGAGATGACTCCAGTGAGCAAAGATGACAGTGTGCACCAGTTGGATATTTCTGGCCTGACTGTTGTTTGTTTTCATGTTCCTCCTTCCCCTGGCTCCAGGCAAGGCCAAAAGAAGGATGCCCAGAAGCTCAGAGGGAAGATGGCCAGTCAAGTGTGATCCAAGCTGGATGAAAGAAGCACTGGGGATCAGCAGAAATTAGTGTAGATTCTTTGCAGGATTTATTTCCCTGATCAAAATACTGGAATGTTCAAACTGGGAAAACATTCATAGTTCAACTATTGCTAACAAGAATAACCAGCACCACAAACACATGGCCATCAGCATGAGATACCACAGCCAGCTCAGGTAATTCCCCCATGTTGCCTCTGATTTTCAGCAATCGTTTTATGAGTTTGGAGAACTGGGAATGGTGTGACTCTTGCAAATACAATTTCTTTTTCCCAGTCTAATGGTTTTGCCAAGAAAAGCTGGACAATCTGAAGCAAAATATTTTCATAAGGAATAGGAAAAAAAAATAACGGTGATTTTAGGAATAGCTTCCAGCCATTCAAGAGATCTGTGATTCCCACAGCTGGAATACTGAGCACCATCAGTGTGTGTCAGTGTGGAAAAGAAACACCATAAAGATCCCAAGCATTGCTGAGTCCTTGTGAACTGGCTGTTTTTCTGCATCTGGGCTTAAACAAGAGTGAAATGAAGCCTAATAATCTTTCCGGAATTATAAATCTGTTTTACTCTAATTTTCTGTTCAGAAAAGCAATAAAATGTAGCCCAATGGTTTAAAATAGATAAACCACATCTCAGTGGTGCAAAATCATTATAGTACCTGACCATAAATTCTTGCACTAGTCTAAGCTGTTTAATGAACTTGAGTATTTAAATTTAATATCGGCTCAGCTTAATCTCAGGTGATATTAATCACTAATTAATACTTTTTGGGGGTTTTGTTCATGCAGAAAGTATCACAGCTCTAATTACCACTTGTTTGATAATGTGCCTTTATCTCTATTTTAATGGGGCTACCAGTTTATTTAGATGAAAACATCTAAGGATTTTTACATCCCCAAGAGCAATTGCTCTCTTAAATACTTTAGGTGATACAGTTACTTTAAAGCAATAAGCAGTGCAAGAGGAGCTAGCACGAAATTACAGTATATCTCCAGAGCTTTGTAGTTATATAAGAACTCTTGGCTTATTCTGTTAATTAGGGGAATATGTTTACTGTGGGGTTTTGAAGTTATTAATTATTTTTATTAGTTTAAAATTCTTTACCTGTCATGTCTTTAAACTATTTCTATTATTAACTCAATCCAGAGGTGTATGGTATTTTATGCATTCTTATCTTAAAGCGATGAGTGACATATAAGAGGAAGGAGATTCAGTCAGTCAGATGCCACCCCAGGTTCCAATGCTGTAAGTATATACATATATTTTTTAATATATATGTGTGTGTATATACTAGCCATACTCATGAAGCATGAGCAAAAATGAACATTTTATGCCACAGATTTGCTACACTAACTCTAGCAATTTTCCAGTGTAGGTTTATTTTTGAAATACTAATATTTCCAGCCCATGTTATTTTATAAGTGTCCCTATAATGTAGAACATAGTACTAATTAGAAGTTTCCAAATATCAAAGGAAAAAACCCTCTACTTATACTTCCTGAAGCTGGATGGAGGATAGTATAATGCACAGTTAGGTAAGGTTTATTCTTGTGTTTAAAGGACTAGGACACAGCTTTCTCTCTTATTTCCCATGATTTCAATTTCCATGATTTCTGACAAAAAATTAACTGTTTTAATCTTTAACTCAAAAATCTTTTAAGCTGCCTGCAAAATGAATAATACGTATATATAAATGATTACTGTGCAAAATCCATACTATCTAGTCATTTAACTCTCTCTTTCTCAGTGTGAGTAGGTCAGGTGCAAAAGTACTTTGCTTCAGAAAGGTGTCTGAAAATTAATTTATTAACATTCATTAGGCACTGGTAATGAAATGTAAGAGCAAAGTACAAAGAATTGCTATTTTCCCTCTTTACGTTCATCAGACTAAATTGGATTAATCAGATTGGAAATGGTAATAAAATATTAGAGCTTGTTCTTATCTCTCTGCTTTCTCCCATTGGTTATAAATGAGTACACTGGAATGTTACCTGCTGTGGTGAGGCATCAACATGTGAGGCATCAACATGTGAGCTACTGTTTCATTTCAAGCCCAAAAATGCTTATGGAAAGATCTTATTTTCTCAGTAAGCTCCACTGCTGGGCAGTAAAAGAGAAGGAACAACTGTAAAACAGAGGCATTTCCATTTTTCTTCCTTTTTCTTTTCTTTCCTGTGAAATCAGTGTCTGGGGAATTTCTAAATTCTTTCATAATAACCAAACCTTTTTTCCCTTCAGCCACACGCCTGACAAGTAAAACCTACATCCCAACTTGCCTTGCCTTTTGCTGTGCAGAAGGGTGGGCAGCATCATTCATCCCGCTTTGGTGTGGCTGCTGGGCAGCACTGTGCTGACACTGCTGTGACCTGCAACTTTTCTCTCTCATCTTGAGGGGTGGCATCACCTTGACTAATGTGCTGTGAAACTGTGGTTCAATCCTGCTTCTCACCTCTGCCTTCAAGTGCAGAGGAAGATGACACTGCATCCAGAAATGAACTTGATCTTTAATACCTGAAGTGAGGTGAGTGTCATGTGAGGTCTGAATTTAATTTTTTGATTTGACCCATCTCTGCTCAAAAGAACACACAGCAGTGAGAGCTTTCTCTCTGCCTTAACATTTGGCCCTGTGTGGTTCTCTTTTTTTTTTACACACCTTGTTTTTATCACCTGTCTAAAGTGATTCCCAACCAGCTTTTCTGTTTTGTGAAGAGGCTTTTTCATAGACCTTTTTTTCATTAAAATGTGTTGAAACAGTTTAGTTGGGGTTTAATCATAGTTTCCTTCCTTTCTGTCAAAGATGAGCACAGAAGAGAAGCATTATTTACCAGCAGTTTTCAGCAGGCCCTCTAAATGACAACAGGACAGAGGCATGGGAAGGCACACAAGGCTAAATGTACCTCCAGGGCCCAGAAACTCAATGGAGACAGACAGGAGTCTTCAAGGTAGATGCACAAGACTGCAGCCTATGCAGTACCCAGAGGCAGCAAACAGGCTGCATTCATCCAGAGAACAAAAATTAGTTGCACAGCCAAGTCTATCTTAGATCACGGTATATTTAGAACCAGCATTTTTTTCCTTCAAGTGCCATAAAAAAAAATTTAAGTTTAGTTTTTCCTTGAGGCCTACAGCTTTATCAACACTTCCCTAACTGCTTTCTCTCTTCATTTTGTATACATAGCAAGGAAAATTAAGTAAAATCCTTATTCTTGAATTCTCTCTCCATGAATATTTCCATGAGGTATTCTTTCTAATGTTGGTGTTCCTACCTCCAGTCAGGTAACTCAGGAGACATCTGGTCACACTTCAGGGTTTTCCAGATCTGAGGACTGAGTTCATGTAAGCAGAAAGAAGGGAGTAACAATTCAAGTCTTCCTCTATCTGGGATGGAATCCCTTGAAGATGCAAAAAAACAATATTAACTTTGTGACAACTTTTAGTGTGGAGGTTTTTTTCATCTTCACATACTCTTCATGCCTCCCAGAGCCCTGTTTTCTTATTAGAATTATTAAACTCAGGTTTGCTCTTTGGTCTGTGCCTAAATTGAGATTCAAAAGTCTTGAAGTAAGCATTCTGAGTAAGAGTTGTAACTTCAGTCTGCCAGGTTGAAGTGAGGTGAAGTGAGCAGATCTTGTTCTTGGAAAAGATAAATACATTTTCTACCCACAACAAGTCATGAATTTAATTCATTTCCACAACACGTTGCATATACATTTGTGAAGTCAGAAAAAAACAAACATTTTCATTCACCATCCCTGGAGGTTTTTAAGATGAGACTGGATGTGGCACTTAGTGCCATGGTCTAGTAACCACAGCAGTCTTGTATCAAGGGTTGGACTTGATCATCTTGGAGGTGTTTTCCAACCTGATTGATTCTATGATATTCTCCCTACTTCCCCCCCCCCAAAAAAAATGTAGATTAAAAACTAATTTTTCATTACCTCTTAGGGAGTGAGAATTTCATCTTTTAAGAAAAGTTTTCTTTACAACTTCAAAATACAGCATCTTCAAAACTGTTAGGAAAATATTTTATTTCAAAGATCTTTCAAGTAAGAACTCGAATATTTGAAATTCTGGCAATAAAGGATCTTGTTATTTAAACATCTTGCTCATCTGGAACAAATTAGATCAACTATAGAAGACAGCAGAGTTAATAGTTTAACCAACGCATTCCTAAGGCCAAAAGTCTGTTACAGTCATTAAAATTCACAGTGCACAGTGAAAGTTGGAGAAATTCATGCTGTGATTATTTTATATTAAGCCTATACATTTAGGATGACATAGGACCATTTTTTAAAACAAAACTTTCCAACCAGATTTGAAGTTCTACCAAAGAACTTCTACAAAAGAATACAAGATTTTTTAATCTAAAGACTTCCAGTAATAAAGAGGTCAAAAGGCAAATTATACTGTTTTCTCACTCCTAGTTCAAGAAACTTGCAAGTTCATCAAGCCTCAGTTTTTAGTTGCTACCTCTTGATGCTAAATTATAGCCAGCTGTTCTCAAACTTCCTTCTCCCCCAGAGATGAGAGAGGTTGTGGTCCAACAGGATCTTCCCCCTGCAGAACTCTCATTCATCCTGTGACATGACAGGAGAGTAGAAACTCATAGATGTTATAGATGCCATAAACAGGAGCAATGCTGCTTCCCTACTCTGTCACATCCAAGTTCCAGCAAGTCAGGGGCCCTCAGTTCCCTGGGGACTGTGTGACAAGAGCTCAAACTTCATATTCCATGTCCCTTGAGCAAATAATCATAATGTGACCATCTCACATGTTTTGAAACACTACCTATTCCTCTTCCTGATGTAGAAAGGGTCTACTAATGAGTTCAAGTCAGCCTTACTTTGGGGAGTGAGGTCTTCAGGAAAAAATGCTAGCATGAATGCAAAACTGGAACAAAATTAATATTAATCTTTCCCAGTCTCCCATTTCTTCATGTGTGTCCTCATTTCCGTATGTGGGCTCTCCTGTATTGTTTTTTGAAACAACATTTTCTAATTCTAAAGCAAACAGACTTGGGGCTAAGTGTTGGATCATTGTCTCCCATGAACTTTTCATTTGTACATTGTACCCTCTAGAAACTGAGCCTTGGAAGTCCCAGACATTGATTTTTATTTTTTTTTTTGTCTGTGTAATGTGTGTTGCATCCTATTATAGTAACAAAGGACACATATTTGCTTTTATCTGCACTATAGAGTCAAAACACCACTGTTCATTGTGATGAGCGCAGTCAGCAGTGGTCTCCTGCCAATTCTCCTCCTCCAGATTCATATTCATTTGTTAGGTCTAATTAAAGACCCATCGTACAAAGAAGCTCAGGGCTGCTTTACATTCAAGCTTCTCTGCTTTTGACTGATAGTACACCTTTTGTGTGCAACATTCTAGGTTTGTGTAGAAATGTCTTATAATGACAGATTGCTTTTTACTTGCTGGCTACCGTCCATTTAATTTTCATTATACATTTCATCATATACTTCAGAGAGAATTTGCTAAAGGTTTGCAACACCCCAAATTTACAATGGGATTTGGATGCTCTAGGGATGGATGGCAGAAGCCTGGTCTCTTCCATCAAATTATCCTACAGTGACTTTAAAGTAGTTGTGGAGCCTGAGTAAATGAAACTCATGTAAAAGATAATACATGAGTTCTTCTTAGCAGTTCTCTTCTTCTTTTCTTCTCCACTATTCCACAAGAGAATTCCGAAGAGGACTATATATTGTGTACGAATTTGGAAATTAGGCATGACAGTCACACTCAAACACCAACCTGGGTTCTTTCCAGGTATGTAATGCTCTGGAGGTTCAGTTAAAAGCCTTGTTGGGACACCTCTGTCTTGTTTACTGTGAAAATCTGATCATGGTCAAGGCAGCCTAGAAACTTGTCATCTTTCAGTTCTGCATTGACCACAGGCATCAGAAATAGCCCTGACCATAGTGCTGGAGTGTTACAGGTCCAACGACTGTTTCTCAAAGAGATTTTCTTCTCTTGGAACCATATCTTTAAAAAATCAGTGCAGTGGAAAAAGGAATCCAAATCTATTGCTTAAGATTTTCCATTTTTATTTAATCGGTTACTCAATGAGCCCCACCTTGAGCAGGTAGAATGTACCTCTGAGACATCAAGGGAAAAGGGAGGGATTTTTAAGTCTTTCAAAGAAAAATAACATCTCTTTGTAAAATTTGGGTGCAGTTATCAAGCACTGTATTCAACTCCATTTCCCCAGTACTGTGAAACCAATAAGAAATTGTAGGAATTGGAAAGGACTGATGAAATGCTTTGGAAGGGCTGAGAGTAGGAAGAAAGTGGGTTTTCAGGAAGAGAGCATATGTTTGTATTTCAGCTGCTCCAGTTTTCATTCTGGCATCTCACTTTAACCTGCTGATGAATGTGTGAGTTTATGTTAAGATAGTAAACTGCAAACTGAACAGCTGAAAAATAGGTGTAAATTCCCTTCTGCTGGATCTGTCACAATAGTAGCAAATTCCAGCATGGGGTAGGGCAATAAATTCTTCCCCCTGATTCCAAGATTCAAAAGTGTATTTGTTTCATGTCAAACCTCTTGCAGGATATCCACAAAGCCAAAGAGTGGGTCCTCCTTGGAGCAGTGCTGGAAAAATGAAGAAAAAAGATTAATTTTTTTAAAAATGTTTGCAATATTCTAGTAATCTTATTGATAAGGACAGACCTTTTCTCATTCCAAGAAGAGTGTTTCACCCAGACAGTCTTTTCTGTATGGGCCCGGACATCAGTATGAAGGTTTTGAAGCTTTTAAACCTTAAAGATAAAGCTATTTTAGTTTTAAAGGTTTCAGATCCTCCTCTTATTTCACTTAGAAAGACAATAGGTATTATTTTACGGGGATTCTTATTTGAAAGAACTACCACCAGTGCCACTTTGTTCCACAGAGGCCACCAGTGTCTGCTCATTAATTTTGTTGATAAGTGTTAAATACATGGTAGACTCTGAAGCAAGAATCTTAAACTAACCAAGACAATCAGTTCTTGCTCATGATAATGTCAGCTTGACTATAAACCCCCTTGATTTATAAAGATTTCGGTTGTGCAGCTGAATTAAAACAATAGCACACTCAGTGCCTGCCATCCATACTGTAAATAAAGCAGACTATAATCACTATGATAAGAAAACACTTTTCATGCCCAAATGCCATATTTTCCACTAATTTATTTTTTGGTACCTCTTGTGACTTATCAATAAGTTACAAGCTAGATAAGTTAATCCAAGACATTTATAAAAATTTCTTTTTTTTTTTACAGGAATAAATGTTTTTACAGTGACCCTTACTTTCTACCAGGAACCTGCACTGTTGCGACCCTATCTACAAGGTCACTGTAAAGTAAAGTGCACTGAACTTTGTTGTGTCTACTAGTTTGTGCCCTCAGAAACCCAGGTTCAGCTCTTGATTCTGCAACAGGTTTCCCAGGAGAGCCAGATTTGAAACTAAACCCACTGACTTCCAGAAGAGTGTTCAGTGCTGGAATATTGATTCTTTTTCTCTCCTTTTTTTGAGCTAAGACTTTTTAAAGTATTTTATATCAAGTGGAACAATTTCTAATGATCTAGTATTCACTAAAGGAATGAGACAGTATAGTCTAATACCTACCTTCCTGAGAGGAAGGAAGACTCCAGCACAAAATCTCTAGTATGTAAACCCTTAATTATTTTAGATAAGGCAGAAGAACTTTTGAGTAGGTGGGACCAGGCACACATCCAAGATAATTCTCTCACCTAAGTATTATACTAGGAAGTGCCTGACCCTCACAGAAACTGGCAAAGTGAGTGTCTTTCTTCCTCAGTACTGTGAATGGGGAAGGAAAAGACAAAATTCTTGCCAGCTCATGAATTCAGTATTTGCCCAGAAGAAAATTATTCAGTTAAGAACAGTAGAAGTGTCATTATGGCCAAATCCAAAGTCTTGTTGTTATCTATTTTGTAATATATGACTGGAGACAGTCATATAGAGAGACATATGGAGAGAAAGAAGGGAGTTGGAATATGGCACCATAGCCTTGGATCTTGCTGTATGGGAAGTTGACTTTGGAAAACTTAAGGCAGAGGCAGAGATGTTCAGTGCACCACACCCCTTCAGCTGGCCAGTGATCTTGTTGAAGGTTTCCAATGTACTATAAACAAACTAAATATATTCCCAATCTGTATTAGATGAAGACAAGTTACAAAAGCAAAGACTGCTGTTGAAAGCAAGAAAATGCAACCAAAGACAAGCAATGTAGTTTAAAGCTGCTTTTACCAATGACATTGTGAAAGCCTCTGGACTCCTTTAGCTTATGGTGTTGCTGATAATGGCATCTCTTCTTCAGCAGTGGAGACAAATGGGTGCAAAACATTGTTGGAGAGGAGAATCAGTCCCTAAAATTATGCACAGAAGGTGCATATAAAAAATATAAGGAGAGGAACCCTACAAATAAAAGTGATCTACCCTCAAAAGACACATTTCTAAAGCAATTGTCCAACTGCTTTATGTCCCCCTGAGAAGGAATGAATTTTGTCTGCTCAGATTTCAGGAAATAAATACAATACAAACCATATTTACTTTGACATGTTGAAAATTACAAGCATCAAGGGTCCTACCTCTGAGCTGTGTTTTCGCAAAGCTTGACATTTTTTAAGTTTCAAGCAAGCATTGATGGAGAACTAAAGTGGAACTCATGAAATCTCAGGTGAATGTGAATGGAAAACTAGCTGGATTTCAATCAGCTCTATCAACCACCTCTTCAGTTCCCAGCAGAAAAGGAGTCTGAGAAGATAAGCATTTCACTAGCAGTATTTTTATTTTCGTCATGATAACTCTCAGCTTCCTCAGTTTCAACAGTATTAAAGTGGTAAGAAAGTCTTTAGAATGTAAAGCTGTCCACAACTTGATTGTTTCCTGTCATTTTAACTTTCATCAAAATGAAAACAAAACATTATTTGGAGCTTGAAATATATACACTTAAAATAAAAGAACTTTGCTTGGAAATGTCATGTTGAAGTGTTTAGTGTGAAGCTTTTTGTTGTCTCTAAAGTCCCCTTCCATAGTGCATCATGCCTGAGCTGTTTCTGTAGTGCAACAATTCTGAGGAAAATAAAATACCAATGGAATGGAGACGCTTCAACACTGTAATCTTCTTCAGATGTTGTAACTTAAAACATTAGAAAAAAGGTATCAAATGCCAAAATATTTTCTACAGGGAATTTTAAATCTCTGTCTTCATGCTCCTAGAAGACAAAACTCAGAGTTCATACTCTTGTTTAGCTTTATCAACTAGATTCTGTCTCTTCTTCCAAGTATTTGAAATTAAAGCCTTTATATTCATGTTGGAAAAAGATTTTCCCAGTGCGTGATTTTTTTTCTTTTTACAATATTTCTTCTGCCTCAGCACTTAATAAAAGCTTCGCAATGTTGTCCATACAGAAAGCGTGACCAGAATACCATGATAAATAGGATAGTCTATTGGGTTATAAAGCATCTCAGTTCAAATTCCTTCTCTGCATGATCCTGTCTTAGGACTTGAACTTCGATTTTTATCTCTTAAGCAGTACCAGTTACCTTGCAGGCTACTTAAAACATCATGCTTTTTCTGTGTGGAACAAAAGTAGCATTTGTCCAGGAAAATCTTGGATAAGTGTATCCACATGATCTTAATTATGGTTCCTTGCAATTTGGCTGTGCAAGTCTGCTGCTGCACTGAAAGACAGAGAAATAGTGTTACCCAGCCCAGACTGGATCGTCACACAGTTATCAGATAAGATCAACACAGAAACTTCAATGTCTGTTTTCCTTTAGCTTTCCCTTTACTGTAGCACATAGTAATTTACAATCCAGAGAATGAAAAGTGATGTCAAAGGGATTAGGTATCGAAATCATTTTCTCAACCTAGTTTTCAGCATCAGCCCGTATCACCTTCAATTTTTGGCATGTGCATGTTCCTCTTATTGTCCTGTGATTTCAGCCAGCAGCAGAGAAGGCACCGTGAAGTCTTGCCGCTCTCCCTCCAGCCTGATCACTTGCTTTCTGTAAGCGGGCAGGAAAACAGTCACAGGTTGCTGCTTTCCAAACTCATGCTTTCTGCATAAACCCCATGACAGCAGAAAGCCCAAGGGCAGAGCCTACCTCATTCCTACAGTTTAGGTGCTTTTGCATTCCTTGGGTGATTCTTGTTTTCATGAATCATTTTTCCTTTCCTTTGAGTAGAAGAGAGGAGGTTAAAGAAGGAAAGATTATTTTAATCTGCTGGCAGTAAACCCCTTCAGTCAAGTCAATTATAACAGTTGCACAAACCTGTGGAGTAAATCAAACAAACATGAAAGAGAAGAACATGCAGCCAAGATAAAACAGGAACCAGAAGATGCACTTGTCTTCAGTTTCATGATCATGTGCTTTGATTTTACTTTCTTTGCAGGCATTTTAAGTTTTCTAAGCAGCTGTGCTCACATATTCTGACAGCCCTGCCAATTCTACCAACTCAGTGATATCTTTTTGAAACTCTGAACACCATGGTGAGCAGACCTGAGCACCGACAATTTCTTTTAAAAGTATCCAGAGCTGTTAGTTTACTGTGTAACAGATGTGCACATAAAATAGTGCTTATTTATTAATGTAGCCTATATATATAAACATGTACACATGTATGCATGTGCGCATACACACACAGACAAATATAGATGTTTAGTTTCTTTGAAGAGAATTAGTCTACAAATGCAAGGATGGTCCTTGCCCAAAGTACAGAGAAAAAGATGCAGTTTATCCTGGGAAAAAAGAAAAGTATTCTCATGGCATCGAAATAGAAAATTCAGTCACTTGTTTGTACCATCTACTATTTCCAACACAAAATGTACCAGAACAAACCAAAGACTTATTACTTGTGTGACAGTAGTGTTAGCTACACAAAATAGGCATTTACATCTCAATAGCTACCTTGGTGCCACAGCTGAACTCAGACAACAGCCCAATTGGTTTCTTTTCATGTACTGAATTAAAGAAATCCTACAGGTATGTAAGAAAAGCATAATTTTCATATCAATACCTAAAGTGGCCTTCTCAGCACTAAGGATTTCAACAGTAAAACTGTCAACATAAAAGCATCAAACCCCAGCCACAGTTAGTGGGAGTAAATACAGGTACCAGGTACTGTCTTGTCTTCTGGTGTCTTATCATAGTTGCATCAAAAATTCTGGTGAAATGGCACAAGACTGTTGTCTTAGATTCACTGCATTAGACCTGTTCCCTTACTGTTTAGTCCATTTTATGTGTCCATGAAGTAGATGAGGGTTTCTGAAACAAGCATGCTGGGTTGACTTTGTAGTCAAGCAATATTTAGTCAGTATAATTAATGGAGTTTAGAGTACATTTATCCATAGATGTCTGATTAAAAATAAATTCCCACTTGCCTTTGCAGATTGTGATGACCAATTCTCTGCAGAGACAAAAGGGATCCTTATATGACTAATATGGGCACATACTCTTGGTTAGAAGAAGCCCCCCTGTGTCTTGCTGATGTTATAAAATGAACAACGCACATGCATATCATCTACTCCATGCTTTGGCAGGCCATATCTATTGAGATTCACAAAACATATCAGCCATATAAGCATCTGTTCTGCTCATACCTGAAATATTTAAGCTGTAATTAAGGTTAAATGTTTTACATTTGCAGTAGTGATGGTTTGAGGCCCCTGGTGCTAAAACAAGAATGGGAGAGGGAAACCTGTCTACTCTTCAATGTTCTCTGCTCTCACACTATATTGTATTTCTCATCGTTTTTGTAAGCACTTCTCCAGCTTGTATTGTGAGCACAACACTTATTTACTCATAGAGCTGCAAGGAATAGGTTAGATAATCCCCTGGATAAATTCTTCTAGATGAAAAAGAATTTAAATCTCTCTGAGAAGAGGGGGAGAAAGATTATTTGTGGTTTTGATGGCCAGGATGCAGTGATTTGTTCTGCTGCAGAGAAAGAAAAAATAAATATGACTTGTCCTGTAAATTTTGTTTCATACTTGTACTAAATTCAAACTCTTCTTGCAAAAAATGCACCAAAGTAGTGGAATGAGAAGTTTAATAAATACAGTGGTCTAAAGAAAATAATACAGCAATGTTTAATTAATATCTGTAATGCTTCAGAGTCAACACAATTCCTTTTTTTCCCTTTGCTGTGAGAAGATAGGACTTCTTTACCATAACTTACTCCAGACTCCTATATCAGTAAACAGCAGCAGAGAAATGCATCTGCTGAAAGAAAGCTCAACATTATGCAAAGAGTGATAAACTTCTCAGAAGGTGTTTACAAATGCATTCAGTGAAACAGAATTTTAATGAATTGTGCCACATAATCTTGCAGTTAATGAGCTGTAAAAGCCTTTGTCAATTATAGTGACTCAAAACTAACTCTTTTGGATTCCAGATCAATAATGGAACTCCTTTTGCACATTTTTATTTTTTAAAGGAAAATTGAGATCTAAGAAAAACAAAAAGTGTCTTTGTCATATTAAGCATCTCAGAAATATCCCTCATTATTATAACAGAGCTATCTATATTCTTGTTATTTGTAAAATCATCTCTCAGCTGTATTAAAACAAACAAGCTTTCTGAGATCAAATGGCACCAGTATTGTAAAATGCCAGTGGCAAAACCAGAAAAGACTAACAACTTCAGTAATAACTAGGAATTTTTTACCCAAAGTTATATTAAATTCAACCATTGTGCATAACCTCTTAGAAAACAAAAAATATCCTTCTTTATGTGTGCTATACACCATAATTGCTCTGATGTTAGAAAGTAGACACCTAAAAACTCTCTGAAAAACTGGTTAATCTGTTTGTGTCTTATTTTAAGTGAAGGATCTGCATATATTGGGTTTTTTTTCAGATGAGATCACTATTCCTTCCTAGTAGCACGACATTATAACACATCAGACCTGCCACAGTTGCCAGGGACAATTTAATATTGTGCCCGTATAGTTCCTGTGACTCTCTATCCATCTGGTAAAATATTCTTTAAAAAAAAAAAAACAAAAACAAAAGTTTGGCTCAATATTTTAATGTCTTCAAAATCTAAAGGAGATGAGACCAGTATTTATCAAAGAAAAATATGGAAGACAGTTTTATTGCCTCTGATCTCCAATTTATTATGTGACTTTTTCCCAGTATGATTCTACTTTTTCCTTCTCTAAAGATTTTTTTTCTCTTACTCATGCCTCAGTGTGGAGGATCCATTAACAGAGGAACCACATAAAAAGTAATTTCAAGGAAAAGCCTTATAAAATGTGAAAAATTAAAGCTGTGCTCAGATCCCATTAAGAAAAGAAATTGCCTTGAGGCATCCACTAAATATGTGAAATCCATTTCTGCTGAAGGGCTTCAGAGTTTATTTCTCTCTTACAAATGCAATTTCACAGCGCAAGTTGAACGTTTAAACAAACTGAAGCAGGATCTTTTCCCAGTTAGCGCCTCTTTTCCTTGATTGCTGCCAGGTCACCAAGTGCAAATTTACATGAGAATCCAAGATTAAATAAATCTCAACTAAGAGGCTTTAAGGGCATCTCCACTTGGGAAGACTGTAAACCAGGAAATACTCTCAGTATGGAGGGTTTACTGCTCCTATTCGTAGTATTTATTTTGCTCAGCTTTATGCAGAAACCTAGAGAAGGCTGTGGGTTTCTTTTCCTTTCCTTACGTGGGTAGTTTAAGCTCCCTGATAGCCCAGCTCCCTCTGACCTTCTGTTTCTGGTGCTGGAACCTCACATATTTCTAGTACAGCACCATGGTTCTTCTTCATCTCTCCAACCCCACACACAAGTTGAAAGGAGCAGAAAGGATCCAAAGAGGAGCAGCCACCAAGGAGGATGTCTTGTCCCTACTGAAGTCCACCACTGCCAGCTGCTTATTTCCCCCTGTCCCATGGAGAGGTGCATCTGCCATGCACTTTGAGGACCCTAGCCCAGCTCAGAGGGGCTGTGAGGAGGTGGAAGCCCTTCAGCTTTTCTGCTGGAGAGAAGCTCTTTATCCAGACAGCAATGCACTGTCTACTTAGGCTCCTTGATTGAAACATCCTGCTTTCTCCAACAGCTATGGAACCACATGCTGGTGCCACCTCCTGGATGCAAATCCTTACTGACACAAGCCACCAAGCCAGGTTCTTTTAAGCAGACTCAAAACAATATGCTAGTGACCCTGCATCAACTTCAGAACATTACTCCATAAAAATCCAGAGTATCTTAGGACGGGAGAGTAAGTGGAAAATTACAGTTTTCTCCTCTTCCAGACATGAGATCCTGCTGTCTGTTGAGGAAATATACTTTGCCATCTCCTCAGCTGCAGTTTACTATCTAGCAGCTGAGGTTCTTTCTCCTCGCCCAAAACAATGTTGCATGCCCACCCATCCCTGCTGCCCTGAGACAACAGACTCAGTCTGGCGGTAGCTGCCAGAACTCTCTTCACCATTTTGCTTCGTCCTGCAGAATGAGATACCTTCCGTACTGCAAAAGACTTCAGTGGTGAGAACTAACAAGCTGTCTGAATGGGCTCCAAAAATCATAAGTGGAAATTTAACTGTATAAAATACCCAGAGAGGAAGAAGTGAGTTTTCCCCATGTAGTTTTCTTGCCTAGTCATAATTTCAAAGTAATATCTGGAGAGGAGAAATAACATTTCTGAAGGGTACTGGGGACACTCTTTTAATGTAACAAGCAAAATGACTGCAAGCCTGATGAAAATTCAAAGGATTTCTAATCCAGCTAAGATATATGAAAGAACCCCCTACCCTCTGACATATTTATTTTTGGTTGCTATTTCTCAAGTGGAAATATATGATAATATTTAAGCCCATTGGCACAGTCTGTCCTTCAGGCTCTGTATGCCAGCCCCCCAGAGTTTATGGTAATGTGAACTAATTGTTGCAGGGTCTAGATCATGGGTGTTGCCTCTTACCATCCTGCTTCCAATGCAAACACCTAGAAAAGACTCTTCCTTTCACAGTTTAAAGTAAACTGGGGGGGGGGGAAGCTTTTCTAGATATAACAGTATTGTTTTTATAAAACGAATAGGTTAGTTCTGGAAATGCAATACCACCAAATCAAAGCGACAATAAGCGACAACAAATTATCAGAATTATCAGTTATTCTTATAATTCCTTTGCAATATGTGTGCTTGGCTAATATAGTCCCTCTTCACAGCTTCTGAATACCTAATTACAATGTGGTTCTTTCCATACAATTTTTCAATTTCCTTCTTGCTGAAAGTACTGGATCTTTCCTGACAGTCCTCTAGTTTCTGAATTTCACACATATTTTTTGGGCCCGAATATTTTATAATGTACATGAAACTGAACAAATACCTATATTCTTACACTGCCTGCTGAACATTTACATTTTAACTCAAGCTGCTTCTCCGTTCCTTCACTATTCTACTTAACAGAAAATGCCAGTAATTGTTATGCATATTTTCTATTATAAGAAAAATTTTAAGGTCTCAATAACACATCTAAAAACATAGCACAGCTCTGTAAAATTACTACAGATTTATATCACCATTACTGACTGCTTGATCCATTTTTTGGTAAGATGAATAAATATACTCATTGGGTTTTCTGTATAAAATTACTTCTAAACAATAAAAGAGGTACATTTTAATTAAGCCAAAGTAAAATATATCTGAGAGAGACCCACATTTTGGCACCAGTTACAGATGAGCAATCCTATCAAAGGATATTGAATTCCACTGATGGTACAGAGCAAAGGTTCTTCCCCTGTAATTACACATTAGAAATTATGTTTGTTGAGAAATCTAAACTGAGAGCTGGCACAACACCTGAAATTCAGCTTCAGTAGAAGACTTGAATGCTCTAGTATTTAAGGTAGTAACCCAGGACTTGAGGTTTCCAGCTTCAAACCTTTGTTTCCTCATGGGTTTCTGCTGTGTGATCTCCAATGAATCATTTAATGACAGTCTCTTTGAGGTGTTGCAGAATTCAACACCTGCTGTTTTCAGGGGAAGTTAAGATCTGAAAGACCTAAGACATTGTCTCTCCATGCCTCAGTTGCCCAGCTGTGAAATAGACGAGTGCAGGGATAAGAGCCTTATCTGCTCAGGTATTACAGTCATGAAAGCTCATATGCATTGCATTTAAATTCTGTTCTCGTTTTACTGAAGTACATATAAGCATTTAATACTTGGAAGAGCTTCTTAGGACTTTGATAATTTCTGAAGATTTATTTCTTTAATGTTTTCTATTCTGCTTTTCAATGAAGTATTAATTAGAGCAGAAAAATACCTTACTTTTTGACCAAATGGATTAATTTCTCTCTTCTGTTGTAAAGACTGAAATGGTTGAGATGGACTGTTACTTGTAGCTCTTTACCTGGAAAAATTTCCTGACAGTGTTAGGTGGTAATGGTCACTCTTCTTCATGACTTTAAGTATACTTTTTTCAAAATCCTTCTCTCTTCACTCATTATCATTTTATGAGTTTTATATCTGTAGCACTGCCTTTTTTTTGCATCTTTGACTCCTCTGCTTTTCCCACCACCCAACTCTCTTTAGGTTTCAGACATGGACAAAAGGGATTTGGACTAGAATAGATGGTACAATTGCTGCAAACAAATGGTTAAGACTTTTTCTGGTAGCCTAAAGAAAATCTCATATACGGAATTTTCATTAATTTTTAACACAGAAGAGAATAAAAATGCACAGCAGCGGCCTTTTTTGCATAATCAGATCAGCCTCCTCTCTTTCACAACTGCTCGTGCTGTGCTGTCATCCCTACCCTCACCCCCACTCAGTGCCCTCACCTCCTTGTTGATCTTCTCTTGCATTCCACTGCAAATCCTCTCCTTTATGTGAGCATCTCTCTATCATGGCCTTTCTCAGGCAACATTATGCACAGTGGACTCCTCCTGTCATCTCTTCCTACTCAGTAAAATCACACCACACTCCTCTTGACAGCCTTCACTGTCAGGTTTAGTTGTCTTGCCAATAAAGAAAGACATTTCCAAATTGAATCCTTCCTGGCAGCACTCCCTTTAAGGATAATAATTAGGAGCCTGAACTTCAGAGGTAAAATCAGTGAATTAAAGGAACAAAGCTTTGGCCAGCCTGCTGTACAAGGGAATGCTGCTGTGCTTCCATCTCACGGAAAACAAACTTGGAATAGCTCCTCTTTTTACAGTAGCCACATGTTAAATTAATAATAACACTTAATAATAGCAATATAAATAAATAATAACAAGATAGTCATAGTAATAAAGCAACTATGTATCTAGATAGAATCAATGACATAAAGCCATCGTTGTATCTATAGACTGGGTGCATTTCCCTGACCCACAACACTGACAGAATGCGGGAAAAAACTAAGTTGTGACTACACCTCAGTTCATTACTTCTTCTTCACTCCTTCCATATCCTCTTGGGACATGTAGTTTTTAGCCCTGATGAGAAAGTCCCTTGGACACTCGCTACACCTTTCTTTTTTTTTTTTTTTTGAGAAAATCCCCAAAGTATGTCTTTCAGATGCCACCATAACAAGCATGTCTCAGCACAGGGTCAGCATTGTTGGTGTACCTGATAGAAAATTTGTTTACTTTTATTTGTAAGAGATAAGTACAACAACTTATCTCTTTGGAAGTCAACTTGCTCACACAAAAAATAGACTAACATGAGTAGCATATATTATATGAAGAGTCATCTTTGGAGGGAATTTGACCATTTAAAAGGGAACATGCTCAGAATGGTAATCCTTCAAAACTGGTGCAGTACAAAATGGAAGAACATTTGATCCCTCTGTGCTAGAAAACCCATGTACCCAAGGGGACCTATTACAGGTGAGGATTAATTGGTGAAAATCTGGGAGCTGCAGAAGCTGTTTGCTGAGAAGATGGCTGATTTGCATAGGCACATTGCTTAAGCACTTTGTAAATGACATTAATTAGTTATTTTACTATTTAAATTGTCTTTAATTATTCTTGCATGCAAAAATTTGCACAGGGTGCATCATCCTATTTGTTTGTACCAGAAAGCATCCATCAGTTGAATAGGAACATAGTTAACGAAAGAAAAGCAGGACATTTCCACTTTCATCTTGTCTTTTCTAGTCTGATAGCTTAAAAAAATCTTTTCCTCATTTTCTTTCAGAACTCCTAATGTTACTGTCTCAATATTACCAAGTTGATTATGATTATTATTCTTTATGAGATAGAAATTCTCTCAGCCTGGGTGATTTTTCTGATGTCTTTAAATATACCTTCTAATTTTCACAGTTTTACTGTTTTACAGATATCTCTGTAGTTGTC
The DNA here is from genome assembly GCF_003945725.1 of Corapipo altera. Classification (NCBI taxonomy): domain Eukaryota; kingdom Metazoa; phylum Chordata; class Aves; order Passeriformes; family Pipridae; genus Corapipo; species Corapipo altera. The sequence goes on from NW_020884877.1 coordinate 21,937,349, forward strand.
AAAATTCAGCTGTATGACACCGCACCCACAAATAGAAAGGCACTACTGAGTATATAAGTAAAACTGGGAATAGGGAAAGATGGAATGAAAGTTCTTCTGCAGTTTAGAGGTGAAAAAAAATAAAAGACAACAACATCCAATAATTTCACTGCAACAGTCACCAAAAAAATAATGCCAGGCCTCTGAAATGCAAGACTAAATAATTATACCATGTCCATCATAGTGAGGCTGGGCTCACTAAGCATTTCTAGATGCTACTGTTTTTCAGCAACAATAGACTTCCAAACACAAAAGTAAGTAAGATTTTTATTGTGCTACAGTAGAAAAAATTTGAAAGTATCCAGAAACTAGAGGCAATGTAGCTCTTAATAATAACTCTTAAGCTATGTTACTGCCATATTAAGGACAGTGTAAGCTCTCTAGAATTCATTACTTTTTTACCATAATTACTCTCTATTTAAAACTCATTTTTGACACTGTGTCATTTTGAAACGCGTGGTCATGGCCACAACTTAATTGTCCGTATTTCTGTCCTTTTCTTGCTTGCCTAAGTCTAGTTTTAAAAATTCTTTGTCTTCTGCTTCTTCCTTCCTTAGGAGAAGATTATGACCTCTTTACTCTCTTTCTGTAAATACTGTGCTTCACGGTCTTCTTGCCCTGCACCATATTTTGGGATGATCATATCTTCTAAAACAAATTAAACTACAGTACTGTGTCACATTTACCAGACATATTAGAACCACCTAGATTTCATTCCGACAGTGTTAGTTATAGGTCTTTATCCAACATCTCCATCTACAGGTGACCTGAATGCCAAATATCTAGAGACTGATCAATTAACACACATAACAGCTAAAAAATAAAAATTGTACATATGTCCCCAGGTTCCAGGAGGCTCCCAGTGTCCCTTTCTCACATGAAGAACTTGTTGTGCCTGTATTTATGGATCTTTGACCTGTGAGAATCAAAGCTAGAGATCCAGAAAGGGTGACAACTTTATTTGACATAGTTGCTTTCTTCTTTCCTCTACTCTGTCACAGAAAGCTGCTTCTCTCTATGTTCAAAGTCTTTCCTCACTTATCCCTTTCCTATTGAGTCTCTCCTTTCCTCCTAAAATATAATTTCCAGCTTCCAACCAGCTCCTAATGCTAGTGCTCCAGAGCTGCTTGTTCAATGATGACACCATTGGTGTTTAATGATGACACCAGCACTTTCATGCTTCCTCTCAGGTGGTGTCTCAAGCTTTGAAGCAGTTCTCTGAAAATATCCCCCAATCCACATATTGGTTCTCCTTCAGTTCTTGCCTTTTGCACAAAACTCAAGGAAGTTTTGTAAACAAAAGCAAGTATACAGATCCCTGCAGTACTGGTCCATCGTTCCTTGCTGCTATACTGTTATCTATCACACACAATAATGAAAATTTATAAACAGTCTTTCAACTAAGAGGTTTCGGGCCCAACTCCATTTCCATGAAAGTCACTGGTAGAGGTTTGCCTCATTCTCTATATTAGTAAGTATAATTCTTCATGGGATTTTCAGAGAGAAAATTCCTCCTCCTATAACTTTCAGGAATACATGCTATTACAAATTAACATTATATGTATTACATGAGGACCCTCACAGATGCAAGAACTCTGTTGTACTGTGGGGCATATATTACCACACACTAAAAGACAGTTTCAGTCCCAAATGACTTCAGACCTTGCTTTTCTGTCCCACAATGTTACTGCCTGAAGATCCTCAGCTGCACATATGCCTCCGAACTCTCACTGAGGCTATCTGAAGGAGCAGGGTCTGTTAGGACCCAGGTTCAGCAGCCTCAGGCCCATAATTTGATGGGATTTCCTTAGTGCTGAATGGAAATAGTGAAGCATGAGAAATACCAGGGGTTTTAAAACTAATTGAAGGCTCTTAATTGAAATGAGCTAAGACAACTTATTCATTCATCCATATTTTACCAGAAGAATTAACTGAACACAGAATTAATTTATGGCACTTTGTTTGCATTTAAATATAAATGAATATGAAAAATGAGTGATATGTTGGGGAAACATGGAGGGAAAAAAAATCTGTATGGGAAAATATAACTGCCTGCCAAGATTCTATTAGAGCAATTTCAACATCAGATAATAATCTGATTATTTTCATAATACAGAAAGGCACATTTTCTTCTGTGTTGTTAACCAAATCATAAATATTTTTGTGCATGTGCACGTGTTCATTAACATGCTTGTGGTTTTCACAAAGTTTAAAGTGGCCTAATTTAGAAGTGTTTTCTAATGGCTATTCCACCACATCCACATGGTTGGAGGGTGAAGGTGTTGGGAGCTTTTAACAACATGAAACATGATGAAGGACTGATTACAAACTGGTAAGAAAGGCAATGGTTGTTCTTTCAGATTCACATTTTACAACTGCAGAATGAATAAACAGAAAAAGGCTGAAAGCTTCAGGGTCAGAGGGGAAGTTGGTGGCAAAGGTAATCCTCCTCTGTCTAGACTCTCTAAATCCCAATCTATTGCCTCTTAATTCTTGTTATTTAGTATAACATTGAAGAGAACTGCTTTCATGTTGGAAATGCCTCCGAGCACCATCACAAATTGTACCAATTCCCATCCTCACTCTGCCCTACCCAGTGTTTTGCTGTTGGTAACTACTGGAAACATTTTGCCTACTGCTCAAAGGCAGCAGTTCATTTTTCCTCGTTTTGACTAATTCCACTTTTTCTCAAGATAGATTTTCTTAAGGTTATGGTGGATATTAGATGGAATCAGTTATAGTGATGGCTGGGGTGGGGGAAAAAGAAAGAAAAAGAGAAAGACACTGAATAAACGCAACACAACTGGATTGATTTCAGAGTAAAATCTTCCAATGTCATAATCTCTTGCTTAGTTCTAATACAGCATCTCTTGCAACTACAGAAGTCTGAATTTGGTGCTTTGTTGGTAGCATGGATTCTAAAAAATACGTTGGAGTCCTGTTCTTCACCACCATCCCTGAAAGTATTCCCACTTTGAGGGTGTAAATGGCATGTGCTCGTCAGAGTCAGCTACCTGCCACTGTTCTTAGCAGATTTTGACAGCAAGCTTGATCCTTTGATGACAAACAATAGATGAGCAAATTAAATCTTCTGGAGAAGAATTCAGGTTAAATTCAATCAGCAGTTGAGGGGATGGTTCAGTTAGTTGATTGGTTTGCTTTGGTCAGAGAAAACAGTTTAAAACTCAGTTGAGTTTTATCAGCTTAGCAAAAATAAAGTCTATGGTACTTGAATATATTTCTCACCATCTAATTTACAGTGGATTATTCTAAGAGCTACACATCTGTATTGTGGCACTTTCAGAAGTATGAAGTAGAAAGATTGGAGCAGAGGTTTATGAACTCATTTTGAAAATAGGAATTTGGATGAAAGTTTGAATGTTATTCTTCATAAATATATTTAAGTTTGGAAAGCCAAAGGTGTCAAAAAGTAAAACCGTGTGAAATGTATTCACTAAAATCCAAATATACAACAAGGGAAAGGTTTCATGGCACTTGGAGTGTTTGGCAGCAGCCACAAATGCTGGAGACATACATCTGTATGAGAATAAGAGACCAGAGCTGCCTACCCCAACATCAGTGAAGATTCAGCTGTTTCCTCATCACCCTGTATCTCTCCCAGTCAAGAAAAGGGACTGGCTTTCTGCCAGGGATGTGCTTATTGGTGCTGAAATGATGATTGTCTTCTTTCCACCTTTTCCACTAGATGGCTGCTGATTTTAAAAGAGCTTTGTCTCCTGCCTCAGTTTCTCTGACTCTGATAAGGAGGTAATAAACTTAATTTCCCTAGTTGCTAATTTCATGCTTATTTGCCTTGAAATCTTCAGCCAGTAAGAACTGTTAGAGTTCAGTGCCGTTATTTCTGCACTGAATACATGAAGGCAGCCTTCTGCTATGCAATGTTATTCACTGTTTCACCATTTATAACAGATGTACAGCCAACCAACATAACTTTAAGGTTTCTGATATAAAGAACCCAGAATTGACCCAGAGTATTTCTTACAAGATGTTAACAACCAACAACTTAATTTGGGATAGGTGAAAAAATATAGTTTTTTGAAAGTAGTTCCAAACCTATTTGAAATGTTTATTGCTTGAATAGAATTTTATTTCATTTTTAGTTTGGCTTGTTTTGTTTACCTTCTAAAAGATAAACAGTGTCTAATCTGAATTATGTGTTTAAGCACTTTGCCCAATAAAAGGCTAAGCATGCATTTAAATGCTTTCCTGAAATGCAGTCTCCAATTTTTCCTCAATATCTACATTTAACCTCTTTCCTTCTACAAGACTGAGATTTTTTCTTTTTTTTTTTTTAAATTTCATGTATCTAAAACTCCATTGTAAACTGTATCCCTTTTAACAGGCAATTCAAATTTATTTTTCTCTTTCTTGAAAAGTGAGTTTTTGCAGCCTCTGCCATAAAGCAAATGACAAACTTGACTCTAAGCTACAGAGCAACTTGTTCGATTCAATACCAATAATTTGTCAGAGGTGTCTTGGACAGCATGACCAAATAAAAGCTATGCTCAAAGAAATCCCAAATCTCCTAATTTCAGGACTTTGATAGAGTCTTTACTCTCGAAGGCTAAAATAAATAAATAAACGAGGCCAAGGAATTCATTTGAAATATTAATTAAAATGCAAATTAAATCCAGATTGCATGGGCTTTAAAAACTGCTCTCTGAAGTTTCCATGAATATAAAGCATGTGACAAGCTACTGTTTTAAATGATCTGCATAAACATACATTGTTGAAAAACTGCTTGACTTGAAAATAACCTTACCAACACCATGAACTGCGAATAATGAGGGGAAATCTTCAGCAGCAACAGCTTTCATTACTGACAACCCTGTTCGTCAGGCTCTGTAGCATGGCGGGAGGGAAGGCGATGTGACATGCCCTGGCCCACTACCACTCCTGTCCATCTGTGGTGGTGGCTGGCTGCCGGCATTCCAGGCGGCACGCCAGCTCCAACGGGATGTGGCGTGCCAATGTGAAACAGCTCCGTGAGAGCCAGTGGTGCATAACCACTGCCAGCCAGCGAGGCAGGACAGCCCGTCATTCTGGCACCACACCCCCAGCATGTGCAACCATGCCAGCCATGCTCAGGCATCACAGATTCCTTCCCATCCAGAGTAACCAAAAGCACAAAACACCTAATTCTTCCCTTCATCACTAACAAGTGCCTTTTTCTGCGAAGTCTCTCTTTGACTCAGTGCTGCAGATGAGTTGCTGGAAGAGAAAGGCAAAAGAAATAAGGGCGCCACCTTAAGCAGAGACTAACCCAGGCATCTGGAAATCGTCTCTCCAAATATTGTCTTAATGTAAAATGATGGTGTTGGCAGATTACAATTTCCGTTTAATTTGCTTTCCAGTTCTCCCCACTCCCAAAAGCAAGCCTTGTGTCTACTGGGAAAGGGTTTGTTTTACTTCTGACCAATAGAATTCCTGTAGTTTGCCTGGGCAACTACTTCTGACCCTCTGCCAAGCAATATAACCCAGTTAGCCAGCCCCGGCAGTGGGCTGTGGGATGGCCGAGGCTCTGCTGAAATGGGCTATGGCCAAGTCACACCACTGAGCAACACAACCTCAAGGCACTTCATGAGGAAGATAAATGACATTCAGGATACGATATAAACAAAGAATCTGAGTACCTCCCCACTGTCTTGGGAACACCAGACTCTCTGGAAGAAGCTTGTACAGCATGAACATGATGAAAGTGTCCATAAGGAAGAGGAAGATTCTGCCTTAAGAGCTCCAGTGGAGCCATAGTAAATAATGCATAGGGCCACATGCTGAATGACAAAGCTAATAAAAAACATCAAACATCTGCATGTCCTCTGAGCCTCATCCATCCTGCTTGCCAAATAGGTAGGTGCTCAGAGAAATAAGAGAATCTAACTATGAACAAGAAGAGCCAATCAAAATGCAAAAGCACTAGTAGTTGAGTTCAGGTTACAAGGCTACCCCTCTCTGGTGTTTCCTAATCTCTAAATGCAGGACTTTGTAATGAAAAAAATTTAATGTGAGTTTGAGGTGTGGCAGTTAATATATGAAGTTTATGCTGCCCCACTAGGGAGAGCTTCTAGGAACAGAAGTTTAATACAATCTAGTTTCTATACCTGGAAAAGTTGACCTCCCAGCATTTTGTCAGCCATTGAAACCACTGGTGTCCTTGGCCATTTCTTCATAGCTCTAAGCTGTACCAAGACTAATTAATGCTGTTGAAAGATCTGGCTCAGTGGGAAACACCATCTAAACGTGATGATCTTGCCTTTAATTTCTGAGCAGACTTGCTTAAAACAAAGTCAGGTATCTTGGCACAGAAGAACCCTTTGTTTTCAGAGCTATCAGTATTTTTTCACTTAATTGAAAATAAAATTTCCCCAGAGTGCTGGAGTCTGCTCTTAATGCATGTGCGCAGCTCTAATTAATGTTAATTATTTGCATTCACCAAGGGGAGAAGCCTATTACTTCAGATGCCTACGCGGAATATGTTACTTTAGCCCTTCATGTGACTCCAAGTGGTACACTCAAATGGAAAGATGCAGCTCTTTCAAAATCCAAGTGTCTAGTGCCTGAAGGTAATCCAGATTGAGTGTAGGACAGGATGTACTACACCACAAATAGGCTTCCTGCACCACACAAAGTCTGACTCATCTTGCACACACAGCAGCACAGAGATCGCTGCTGGTTGATTTTCCCTCTGCACATTTGGGCAGGGGAAGCATTTCATCAGATGCTTGCACGTGCATAGCCAAATGGGCCATGAGCCTCAGTACCACACTGCCTCAGCACAAACAACAAACAAGCACTGCTCAGGCTGGGACCACACTACAGGTAAGTGCTAGATCCAGAAACAAACCCCAGATCTCTGGAGATCTAAGCTCAAGTTTTATCTACTTAGCTACACTTAATTTTGTGACAGAGCTGAAGTCTCCAATGGATGTTTCTTTCAGAGCACCACCGAAATAATAAAGCAGGACAGATTTATTCCAGTTGAGGAATGTGGTCCATACACTTTCATTGTAAATAAACTGCAAAACCTGGACATCTTCCATGCTCTGCACCACACATACAAGTTCATCCAAATTCATCAACCTTGCCAACATCTTTCTAGATGGTTACTCTTTAACTAGGGCTTTATTGGACGGCTGTAACCGAATTTGCTGCAGCTGGTGACCCTGGTTTGCTTTTGGAACAGAGCAAGCTGTGGGAGGAAGTGCCAACTGGGAGCCCACCTGCCAGGCAGCCACTGTAGCTAGAAAGGAGCAGTCTGAATGTGCAAAATCTGGCAGGTGGCAAAGATGTGCTGTTTATTTTTCCTAATGACAAAATTAGCACATTGATAATAATCAAACAGAGCTGTGTGCAATGGGGGTTTATTTAATTAACAAATGTCCTTTTTCAGGTATGAGCAGGACGCAGGCACTGTACTCATCTGTGCAAGCTGTCACTCACGTCCCTGGAAAGCTCATATGCAAAGTGTCTTCAGCTTCCTTTGTCTGGGTTTGCTCTGGAGAGGAGGTGGTTCCTACTTGCCTTTTTTAATCACGTATTCTCTTTCTGCAGAATGTTATATTCTTGCTCACATCCAAGAACACAGATCACATCTAATAGAATAGATTGCTTTGAAAAGCACAGTGGAAAAGGCTTCCTTCCAATATGTGCCCACAAAGTAGTGTTGGGAATGCTGCCTCCTGCTACTTTTAACTATAGTACATCTTCGTATCTCACAACTGCCTGATTGAAATTGTTTTTTTCTTATTATCTGTGGCTTTAATATTTAATAGATAGAAACATCTTACTCCTTGACTACCTTTATGTAATACAGCAGCTTCACAGGCATGATCATCCCTTTTGCTAGCATCCAGCTCTAGAGACCCACCTAGTAGCAGAAGTCAATAGTGGTGATACAACTGTTCTTCTGTGCTTTTATGTTATGCATTGAAGGAGTTGGTGCAGCTGCTCAGAGTTGCATCAGCCTGCATCTTACATATATGTAAGAGGGAAGCTGGTCAACAGACGTGATAGAAAAGATTTTTCTGTTTTATATTGTCCTTCAGAAAGAATGCAAGTGAGGAAGAACAGCAGTAGACATTTTATACAAAAGTCAGTTCAAACAGTAGCAGTTGTTTTCAAGTTACCCTGCTCAAGGGACATCACCACACTGAAATTTCTTACAACAGAGTCATAAATTTTTAACTTCAACAGCTTCCATTTAAAAAAACTAGGAGGAGAATGTTCAAGATATAAAACTCAGGTTTATATTTTTTATTAGTGATTTGCTCTAAAGAAAGATCCTAGCCTCAAACTTGACAAATATGTCACGAATTTCTCCAAGACAAGGATATTCAAGTGTTAAGTTTTCACTCATTCTTTAATGGAGATAAGGTCCAGATGTGAATGAAAATGCTTATTTCTTCAAACCTCATGGTTGGTTTGAAATAAACTTCTAGATTTCCTTTGCTTCAACTTTGAATTTTCCTCATTCTCTCTTGTTCTGCTTTTTTACTATTTTTATCAGCACTGAAATCTATTCTAGGCAAGTCCAGGTAGCCCTAATCAGTGCTCAAGAGTTTTCAGGGTAGTCAGTACCATGTAACCAGTGATGAGGTAACACTAATAGTCCTTCAGTAAGGGCAACTGTGTATCCTAGGCTTGAATTTCTCTAGCTAGCCTGGCTAATTTGGAGTTGGTAAAAGATGGAAGCAGATTTAAGGGAAGAAATTAAAAGGATGCTAACCATATGTCAGCTCAGGAGAGGAATATTCCTACCAGGGCCACTAGGAGTGTTTAAAGAGGTTTGTGGGATTGTAGGAAGCCTAGCACAGCAGTCATGGTTGAGAAGGGAGCACCTCATCAGATAAATAGCTACAAGCAGAGTCACTAAGCACCTTCATGATGCTGGGACAGAGACAGAGTCAATGAGATGAGATGAGTCAGTAGGATGTGACAGGAAAGCAGAGGAGGATGTGAATAGATTAACATTGCAACCAAGGCTTGTATATTCATCATTGTAACTATTCATTGAAGGATCAAAGAGCTGCAGGTAAAAGGCCAGAAAAGAAGGGATTATAGTTATCCAGGTGCATGTGACAAGATTACACTGGAAAACTGCAGAGTAGGATTTTGAGAAGTGTGGATAGGAGCTAAAAAGGTAGGATCAAAGCTGAAAACCATTCTCATGTAGAGCCAGAGAAATTTGGAAGCCAGAGTTTATGATAACAAAAAAGAATAAAGTGCTGGAGTCCAAAAATAAATTGAATCTGACCAGGAGAAGACAAGAACACAGGGCAGATGTGGAATTGAATGGAGAGCAGGGATCAGGAGCAGGTTGTGTGACTGAAGACAATAGAAATAGGAGGTGAGTTAATTCTCAAAATGAGTAGAGCGGTACCTTTTTAAAAGGGGCTAAATACAAAGAAGAGGGATGTTAAGGATCGAGTTAGTAATAGAGAAAGGAAAAAAACATCGAGGCAAAAAACTTCTAAAAATAATAATGTAATTAGTGATGTTGGCATAGTCAGTACCAAAGTAATAAAATCATTCTTTGCTGCATTTGGAGGTAAAGGAAATGTTGCTAAGGCTGGAGAGACTTGCTTTTTCTTTCATATGTTATTTTTAAAAATTCATGCAATGGGTAATATGTCCATTATCAGCAATCAAGTTTGGAGCAAAGGAATAGGGAAGGTGAAGGAAAGAAGAGACATACAGAACTGTGCATTTAGCCAATTTTGTTGTTCCATTTGTTGTGGAAGAAACTTTATAATAAAAATCTGAAATTACACATGCATATATACATGTATATAACTTTTAATTCAAAGCACTGAAAATAGTAAATCCTCCTAGAGATGGATATCATGGGCTTTGTTTAAGGCATAATCTCTATTCCTTTTGAGTTTATGGAGCAAGAAGAGCTGTTGAAATTGAGTGAAAGCAGCAGACAGAGCCTCTAATCAATCTCAAAGCTGTTTATTGCAAGTATACTATAAAGCAATAGAGATTAATGTCGGTTTCTATAAATCACAGCAAAAAGCATCTTCTCTTTCACTGCCAGAGGTGTAAATATCATCCCTTTTTTCTCAGATTTTGCTGTAACTTGCTGGCTGCAGAGGTCCTTCAGGGGAAGAGAACAGAAGCACAGTGTCATGTGCTTCTAAAATGAGTAAATTTAAAAACAACTTGTATATTTATTTACAGAACTGGAAACTGCTGGAAGTTTTAGGCACCTAGTTTTTACTGAGTAGCTTTTGAAAATATCAACCCATCTACAGAAAAGAACTGCCAACTAACTGCAGCTACCAGTGGGGTAGGAACCAGGCACACAGCGAGCAGCAAATTGTCTTTCCAGTGCACATCCCACAGGTTCCAGACAGTGAATACAACAGACATATCACCATTTTCTTTCCTTGTGAAAACAGTGGTTGGGCATTTGATATTACTACATGAAAAAAAATTTATAAAAAATTCCTGGGGCATATTCAAAAAAATATTTCTATTCATGTGGCTTCAAGCCTATTTCATGTTCATTTATGGCCTTATACTGTAAGACATGGATTTAGAGCAGAGAGAACAGAAAGCCATGGGACAGCTTGTGTTGCAAAACTAAGATGCAAAATGGAAAGTTACTGCCATGTAAGAGAGCCAACGCAATAGCTGGGCTTTCCCACCACACCTCTACCAATAACTCATAAGAAAACTTCAGTAGCTGCCCCTTTACTTCTGCCCTGATCCATATGAGCTGAAAAGCATCTTATGCAGCTCCACAAACTACCTACCTAGAGAAATATCCTGCCTTTGTAATGAGATGGCCAAACCTTCTTGTACCAACCATGAAGAGAGATTCTCCCTCTTCCAGAAGGAAAATCACAATGTTTAAGCTAGGCTGCTCCTCTGAATAACTCTCCAGAGGAATCTTTCCATATACATTGATTGTACTGAGGTTGATAGAAATGATCCTCTTGGGTTAGGCACTTAAAATTTCTGGAGCACTTCAGGGTAAATGTTGTGACTGCACAGCAGTGGGCACACAGTTTGATCTCAAGGAAGATCAAAGTAGAAGATAAGCTCATTCATCTAAAAAGTAGAGACCAGTGTCAGACAAAATACTGCATTGTAACAGGCAGAAGTGAACCTTGAGAGAAAGTATCTCACCTGAGGTCTCCACATACCAGCTGGAACTTTGCAAAAGGCCATGACGGGTTGAAGCAAGACACAAATGCTGAGACTTTGGCAAAATGTTCAGAAAAGGCATCATCATACTGAAATGTCTCACAAGATGCTAGCAGAAAAATTCACAAACTCCCCTATGCTGAACATAAAGTTGTGCATAGGCTGAGACTAAGAAAAATGTATTTGTATGTTCATCTCATTTCCTGAGCTCAAAGGCAAAATAGTGAAGTAAGATTCAGTCATTCCATTTGGATGAGGTTCTTACAAATTCCCCACTGATATAACTGAATCATTTTTTCTGTTATCATTCTTGCTAAACAGCTGAGATGTTTAAATGGAATATTCATTGGGATTCAACACCAAGGAAAATATCACATGGATTAAAATCCAGTTTCAGAACAAGTTAAAACTATGCCACAATGTCTTACTTAGTCCCACACCAAAGTGCAAAGCAATGATAAAGTGCTAGACTATCCAGACTGAACTCAGAGATTTTTGCTTACTGACTTTTGATAAAAACTTTCAAGGAAAGAATATATTCATTCCAAAAGCACTTAATAAATGTTAAGATACTAGCTCTGTTTTAGTTAATTAAACTTAAGGAACATGGAAGTGGATAAAAGTTCGTTAAATAGGTACAGGCTGATGGTGAATTGGAATACTAATTGAGCTTTTATGTGCAACAAAACAGATACAAATGGAAATGCACTGTTATTCTAGTGAACGCCTCACATAAAAGGCCCCAACGGAACAGAGAATGCACAAAGAAAATTGGATTGTAAAATCTCTGAGATAAAGATCAGTTCTATGAAACACGATGCCCCATTGCTTGCTTTTCTATTTTGAGAAGATTCTTTTAATAATGCCAACAAATGATGCAGTGACTGCTATAGGTGCATTTGAAAGGTTCACAGTCAGATTTAGAAATCAGGCAGTTAGATTAAGGGTTTCCAAAATAGAAGTTGATGTGATGGGACCTTCATTTATTTAATGGTATGTTTGAGTATAACTGGCTTAAAGAGCATGAAACCTTAGATTAGAAAGAGTCATATATTCCAATGCTGTTCTTAAACTTTTGGAGTGTAGTGGTTATTTAGTTTGGAAAACCTTTCCCCAGTACAATTTGTAGCATAACCCTGAAATGCATGTGAACTATTCAAGCTTAGAGAGAAGAAATGGGGCTGGGCTGGAATGAATATACAAAAAATTTTTTCTGAAGGTTGGAGGACACAACTGCACCATGTGCTTCTCCCTGGTTTTCCTCCTCCAGTAACAATAACTGCCTTGCATCTCCAAGCCAGCTTCTGAGACGGTCCTTGGGGCTGCAGCTGACTTTTTACTAGCAATAGCAGTGGTACTAACATGCTTCCTTGAAGCACCAAAAAGAAAGTATGGGTACAACATTTCCCACACCTTTTGGAACCCAGCTTATCTCAGAGCATTGACAGCCAGTGAAGAAAATTCTGGAATGGCAATAGGAAATGCTAAGAATCTACATTGAGAAGGGCTGAATTTCAGGGCATTCTTCCCTGCATGAAGTAAATGTTCATTGTAGGGCAAATAATCACTTTTAAATGTACTTTGTTTTAATTATGTGTTGAACCAGAGCTGTTCATATATTAACCTCCATATAGAATTCTCCAAATATTGTTATGTGGTCACATCAGATGTAATTTGAACTGCTCCCAGAGTTCACAAGATATTGAATCTGGACTTATGTCCTCTAAGTCCAGACAGAACAGTCTCTATGCATGTAAATTACCATTAAAAACTCCATTGATCTATTTGAGTTTTTCAGCTATTTTGTAAGATAATTTTGACTGCACACAGACATCTCCAGACAGCCTAATTTCATCTACGTCCCTGTGGCTTCAGTGGTGTCTAGCCAGGAGAAATCATTAGGCACAGAGAGTCTGGTGGGATTTCAGATGTTAGGGAAATGTTTGTAAATGTAAGGAGTGCCCTGTCCTGGAGTGGACTCCCCAGGAAAGGGAAGGGAGAGTTCGTTATTGAAGGTTTTAAGAGGCAGTTGGTAGGAACACCATAAGTATACATCCTTGCTTTGGGAGAAGGAGGAACTAGATGACCTTTTATCTGCCTTTCAACCATATAAGATTATCATTATACAATCACAGTAATTTCTGTCAAAATAGCTTCAGGGTACCTCACAATGCAGAAAAAATTAAATTCTGGTGTAAACACGAATCCTGTCAAGTCCAATTTAAAATACATATAGACTTGGCATTCCTGTTATAAAAATATAATAGACCTAAAATTGCTATGCCTAATTATTTAGAGGGTTTTATAGATTATTCTTAAACTTCCATGTCATATAGAAAGAGCCATAAAAAATTCAACTGCTCTAGAGCCACGTATTCAAAAATGAAAAACACTTCTTATGTAGACCATGTTTCAACCACACACCAACATGACAGAAATGTAGGGAGACTGCCATGATCCTTGGTAGGGCAAGATAGATGAGATCATATCCACATGTGAACTGAAAACCTGATCCAGGGTGTGCACTGAATCATGAGTTTCTCACTGCAACCAAGATTGCCCGCAGTCTTCAGCCTGTGCTAGTCACAGATGATGGGCTAAAGAGCAATCCAAACAAAATGCAGACATTTTCATGTCTCAGTAATTTGTTTCTCTACAAAAATAAACTCATGTGTTTGTTTTTTGGCTGGTCCTCTCCAGTAATTCCAGTTTAGAACAGGCCTTGATCTTTCCATCTCCTATAGGTAGTGAAACTCACCTGAGTGAAGTCATCTTGCCTGTAATAACAATCAATACAAAGGAGAAAGGGGAGAAGGAAATTATATTTCAGTATGCTCTGGCACTGTTAATTTTCATTACTTGGTAAAAACCAAATACTACAGACACAACCTCAACTGAGCTGTGAAGGTTATTTGATTTCTTCATGTTCTGCTGATGGTTTACCATCTGTTGTCCTGATAACAATGCTAAAGGGAGTATTTACACTACTGAAATGCCCCCTGGTAGCACATCTCTCCCCATGTGTTTCTCCAGTATGGCTCTTTCTCTCCATATCCTCTCTCTCATACCATCTCTAAGTTAACATTCTTCCATTTACTTTGATAATCCTGATGTCTTTTTAATCGTATTTATTTTCACCAGCGTTCATATAACCTCTGGCTGTGATCTTATCAGCTCCCTGGGGAAAGTATTCCTGCAACTGCCTATTGAGGAGTTCTCCCCTCTGTTCTCCAAAGAAGCCAATCAGTGTTAGAGACAGAACACAGGATTAGGCAGACCACTGCTTTGATCCAGCAGGCAAATCCCTCTTGAAGCAATTGAAGTTGGCTTTGGGTAGTGATTAAATGAGGCACCGCTAGAGAAAATCCAAAGTGTTGCAGGAAGCCTTATTTGATACAGGATGTCTTTCTTTCTGAATCAGCAATGCCCAAGCAAATTCATGTTACTTTGCTGCTTCAAAAGCTATGCAACTAAAGGAGCAACAGAAAGACTCCAATATCCCTGCCAATACAGACGTGCTACTTCACTGTACTGCTGTGTCCAAGGTAAGACTTTCAGTGTGTTTGTGGCTTAGTGCCCCAAATGTGGTATGCTGCCTTATAGCATGATGCTGTCTTTGATGCTATCACCCTTTCTCCCCAGGTTACTTGCTGTTTTCTCCAGCTGCTTTTTAATGGAAAGCTTTCATCATCTCATCAGATCATGAGGACTGAAAAAGGCACACCTATGGCTCTGGAGTAGAAACTGTCTCTCCATTTCCAAGCCTCTCATGCAGCACTGATTGCAGAGTCACCATTTCTTTGCATTTGCAGAGAGGTTTGTCCAGCTCCATTCTGCCCCTTGCCTTCTCCAGTCACTCAGGCTTAGCTCAAATTTGTACATACCTCTCTGCTCATCTAGCCTGAAGGAGTTTGGGTGAGATCCCTGAAAGCACAGCTTTTCTTTGTGGCAAGGCCAAGGAAAAACAGCAGTGCCCAAGAAAATGACAGAATAAATTATTAAAAGCTACAGCTATCAGTCTAAAAGTTTTCACTTATAAATAAGGTCTTACTGGCTTCAATGGATGCAGGATCAAGATCTTAAAGTGCATAAATGGATACACAGTCCAAGCAATGGATACACAGTCAAAGCAAGTAAAACAATCCTTTATTTTTATTGAGGTAGAAATAAGGCAAAAAAGAAGGAAAAAAAAGCTGGAATTTCAGCAGTCATTTTTTATAGAAGTTGATTGTAGAGGATGAGAGGGTTGATATGAGCAATTAACTCATATTTCACCAGATCAACAAAACAATGGATTATTTCTCTTCATTTACACATCCTTTGCTCTGAGTTTTTGGGGAAGCTTTGCAAACATCCTTCTGTAGTTCCATCCTGAGACAGGCTCCACACGGGGAGCTGCCCACATCACAGTTTTTAGGAGGCGTGAGGGTTTTCCTGAACTGCTGCAGGCAGCAATGCAGGAGAATTCAGTTTTAAAAGGCCCAAGAGGTTTGCAGTTAATTATTGGTTTTCAGGATTTTCAGAGAAATGCAGCTGCTGAAGTGATCTAGGCCAATCTCCCCCCTCACCCTTTTGCCCTTCTTTTGACCTTGTGGTGACACTGTCTCTGCTGAGGATTTTGGAATGAAGTCAAGTAACTAATGAATGCACCAGGCTGCTCCTTTACAGGACTTTGCATCTGGTCTGGGAGTTACAGTTATTAACTCCTCTGGCAACCCATCATTTAATTTACCTGCTACTCACTCCTTTTGAGCATCCAGAGGATAATCCAGTCCACAAGAGCCCTGCTATAGCTGGTGTGCAGGAAATCATTGTCCTATTCCCAATTTATCTAATGTAATCACTTCATTGCCTTCCTGTAAGAGCTCTATCCCATCAAGAAGCTTTGGAATAATGTAAAGACATTAGAGATTAGAATTTATCGATCCTGAAGTTCATAAATTTAATGAAAATCATGATTCTCCAAAGGAACTTAATCTTCATTTGTTCTGTCAGTGGAAGTGTCAAGAATTAGTTTATGATTCATTAACCCATTGCCTACTGCTACTTTTTCCATATTCAGCTTTTCAGGAAAAGGAAAGATACATTGTGTGCACCTATATACAGTGCTTTCGCTTAGCTGCTGTACTAGAGACACCAACTGATAGTCTCTGGTTGTAAAGTGAGAATGGAATGTGGTTTCTCTTACTGACTTCAGCTCCCTCAGCTGCTCTTCATATGACTTACTCTCCAGACCCTTCCCCACCTCCATTGCCCTTCTGTGGACTCACTCCAGCACCTCACTGTCTTTCTTGTAGGGAGGGACCCAAAACTTACTAAAAATTCTGTCTAGCATCAAGGGATTGGTCTTGTTATTAGTTTCTGCTATTCCCTATGTAGAAAGATAATTTGACTTTTTTTTTTTGCCAAAAGTTCAGCACGTCTAGCTGCTGCTCTCATCCCTAACCCTGGCATGAACCCTTCCAGTTAAGAGTGGGTTTTCAGCTAAGTAGCACTGGCACCAGATACTGCACAGTTAAGCTGTATAGAACTTATAGGAAAATGAAGATATTCATGCTCAAGTCTTCTTCAGCCTAATAATATGTTCTCCAAATAGCTCTGTGTATTTCTGTCCCACCACGCACTGCACTTCACAGATCTTTCCTGTTTTGGATGCCTGTTATTTTGTCCACCTGATAAAACCTTGTGATGAAATCCATAGTCTTTTGGACATATTGAGAAAAATTCACGATCAAGGGGAGGAAAAAAACCCCCAAAACAACTTATGCAGGAAGTGTGGAGAAGAATTGTAAAATTTCTGACATTTCTTCCAGAAGTGTTATATTTCACACTGTGGGATTTTTTTTAAAGAAAAAGAGAATCCACATAGGCAAAGTGGCTTTTTGAGGCTGTTCAGATCTGCTCTGCAGCTCTCAGAAGTCAATGGAATTCTACTCATTGATTTCAAGGAACTTTAATGCCCACCTTTGATCTCCACTTACCCCTTCTCAGCTCACAAGGCTTCTTCCCAGCACTGATGTAAATAATGCAATGCAAACTTGACTCTGACCTTCTTTTGTCCTACATTTATTTTGCTACCCAAGAATACTCCTTTCTCTGGTCTCATGAACAGCAACCACATTTAGATTCTAACATCAGGACAACCTCCGGTTTTGGAGAGGAAACAGAATATCTGGGAGAATATCACAGCCAGAGTTACCTGTGTTTAAATAACTCACCCCCCAGACCCATTGCCAGCTGTGACAGTACTGCTGCTAGTCCCTACACAAAAGGAACTTGCAGTGTGATGCACTGCTTGGGCTTGGGCATGACTAGATGAGGGGAAGGCTGTGGATGTGGATCTGGACTTCAGCAAAGCCTTTGACACCATCTCCCATAGCACACTCCTGAAAAAGCTGGCAGCCCACGGCTTGGACAGGGGCACTCTCTGCTGGGTCAGGAACTGGCTGGAGGGCCGGGCCCAGAGAATGGTGGCGAACGGTGCTACATCCAGTTGGTGGCTGGTCAATAGTGGTGTCCCCCAGGGATCAGCGTTGGGCCCAGTCCTGTTATTGATTGTTATTGATGATCTGGATGAGGGGATTGAGTCCACCATCAGCAAATTTGCAGATGATACCAAGTTGGGGGGGAGTGTCAATCTGCTGTGGAGGGACCTGGACAGGCTGGATAAATGGGCTGAACCAAATGGGATGATGTTTAACAAGACCAGGTGCTGGATCCTGAACTTTGGCCACAACAACCCCCTGCAGCACTATGGGCCGTGGAGAGAGTGGCTGGAGAGCAGCCAGGCAGAAAGGGACGTGGGAGTACTGATTGACAGCAGGCGGAACATGAGCCAGCAGTGTGCCCAGGTAGCCAAGAAGGCCAATAGCATCCTGGCCTGTATCAGGGATAGTGTGGCCAGCAGGACCAGGGAAGTGATTCTTCCTCTATGCTTGGCACTGGTTAGGCTGCACCTCAACTACTGTGTCCAGTTCTGGGCCCCTCAATTTAGGAAGGACACTGAGGTGCTGGAGGGTGTCCAAAGAAGGGCAACAAGGCTGGTTAAGGGACAGGAGCACAGGCCCTATGACAAGAGGCTGAGGGAACTGGAACTGTTTAGCCTGGAGAAGAGAAGGCTCAGGGGAGACCTTATTGCTCTCTACAACTACCTGAGAGGAGGCTGGAGAGAGGGGGGGGTTGGTCTCTTCTCCAAGGCAACCAGCAGTCGGATAAGAGAGCACAATCTTAAGCTGTGCCGGAGGAGGTTTAGGTTAGACATTAGAAAGAAATTCTTTACAGAGAGAGTGATCAGACATTGGAATGGGCTGCCCAGGTAGGTGATGGAGTCACTGTCCCTGGAGATATTTAAGAAGAAACTGGCTATGGCACTTAGTGCCATGGTCTAGTTGACAGGGTGGTGTTGGGTCTTGGGTTGGACTCGATGATCTCAGAGGTCTTTTCCAACCTGGTTGATTCTGTGATTCTGTGTGACTTCAGGCAGCAGCAAGAGGTTGTTCTGCTTCTTGACAATGTAAAACTGTTGTTTTCCTCATGAGCAGAGCTGGAAGATCATGGAAGAAGGGCAGCCTGTCTCCTCCCTAGGCAAGCATGTCAAGGGAAGTAACAACCATGCAACAAGAGATGTGACAAATGGCCTCTTTCATTATCTCACTACTATTCTCAATTAAGCATTCTCTCATGGGACTGATCTTTCCGATTAAAACCACAAGCAGAAAATAAGAAAGATGAAAATGGCTGAAAGTCTTGGGGGAAAAAATAAGTATCCTGAGTTATCAGTCAATAGAGAAACTGCTTTCTGTGTATATTTTGACAGAATTAGCAAAGGTAAATGCTTCTGGGAGGTCCATTTACTGTACTGGGTCACTTAAGAATCACAAGAGTACCTTTAGAATTTAGCTTTTGCTTCAGAAATTCACCCTAAAAATTCTTCTGTAAAGGAAAGGTACATGGTTGACTGCACTTTTTCTCAATTTCTTGCTTTCTCTCTCTCCCTATGTAGCTATATGGCCAATAGCCCTTAGCAATTTTTCTTTAAAATTCTGCCCATAGCAAATTTAAGATGCAGGCACAAAGCCCCAGGCTCTCTACACTCATAGAGATTTCAGCTTCAGCATCCTTCTTCTAAATTGCTGTCCTAGAAGCAAGGAGAGAAAACAGCCAACATTTCAGCCACTTCTTATGCAGACTAACCACATGCTTCTGCCTGTACCTTTTATAGAAAATGTAATCTTTGCTCAGTAAGAGCTTAAACTGAAGAATCCATCCAACAGTGTGCCCTCATTACTTCAATACCAGGTTCATTGGTAACAATAATGACCATGCACTTATTTTTCAGGTCCATGCAGGAACACAAGCAGAAATAGCTAGTAAAGCCATGTCTGCAGCAAGCCAAACAGCAGGAGACAATGGATAAGTGCCCAAGGGATTTCTTGATCCATTGGGGACTGGGAGGGTCCAAAGAGCATCCCAAAGATTTGGGTGCTTTCTGAGCCCGTTTCATTCAGTCCTGGCTAATGTTGCTGCCAGTGCTTGGGAAGGAATATTAAATCTAAGGATGGTATAGCCATGAATAAAGATCCAACAAAAAAACTGATCATCATGACCATAATCTTGAGAAGAACACTAAGCAGGACATCAGAAATGTCAGAGGTGTCCTGGTTAGTGCCGCACCATGCTGTATAACTGGATATGAGTTAATGGATAAAGTTACAGCAAGTATGCTCAAGAAGTCATAGCATTTCAGGGGTTTGACTTTTTTTTCAGAGTAGTAGTATTTGTTTCTCACTGTGAGGGGCTTCTTGTGACAGCTTGCCACACCGATTTTTAGTACACTTCAGGACTGATTGTTTTTACTATAACATCTCTTTACAGGGCTCTGTCAGCACAAAGCCACTTATGCTGAGGATTTTCTGGCTAAGGAGTAGTAAATTGTCTTGCTGCAAAGAGAGATTAGCCTTTGCCTATAGTCTGGAGGAAGGCTTACAGATCTATGTGTTGCTTTATGCGTTTCTTTGACAATGAGTTAGACTGAGCATCAAAAATAGCCAGAGTCTGAACAACAACTGCACTAATTTCTGTGAGCATGGTTTTGTGCAAAAAATGTAGATTCAAGGAGCAAGAAGAGGTGGCCTTTGTGACTGCAGATCCTGAACAAGGATCAAATGACAAACTCAGCATGATCTCAAAACTGTAGTTCATTTTATCTGTCTGAGAGTAGTTACCTGAGATTGGGAATGTACATGGCAGTCTATGTCCAGTCTTTAAAGCATTTCTTATAATCAAACACAATAATTTCAGTATTTCCATAACATAATTATGCTTTCCTGTGGATATTTCCAAACACCAGAGAACCTCTGGAGAAAATCTCAACTGTACAAGTTGACTAACTGGATAAGTTAGTTCAAGTCTTGCCAAAAGCTCAGATCCTGAAAAGCTGCATTAATAGCACTGGAAAATTATGTCATCAGCACCTCAGTTCACATCTCCTTAGAATGTCCTCCAAAAGCTGTCACAGTTCCTGCACTGAATCTTGCAGTTCTCACCTGCCAAAAGTCATGAGGGTTGATCAGCAAGATAGGATGAGTCCAAAGGGAAAAATGAAAATATAACAGAGTCGATCTTAAAGTGGAAGTATGCAATGGAGGAGAGATAACTTATGCTGGGAGAAAAAAACAAGTCTTAAAAATTGCTCAGCATGCCTAGGACCACCATTTTCCATACCAGCAACAACTGAGAGACTTGGTGACAGCTTTGTGTGTTCACCTTTTCTGGTAGACATGCAACTAAATGATGTTCATCTATGAGAAACAATGTAGGGATAATGTAATTATCCTCCCATTGTGACTTACTAAAGATCCCATTGACCCAAAGTTCACTGTAATTTCTCAAGCACAGATAACCTGGTATTAATCCATGGTGGGAAAATAATTTTCATATATGTATATATATATATGTATATATATATGTATATATATATATGGCCTTTACTTACTGTAACAATAAGGTACAATGATCTGATCAGACCTCACTGCCTCAGCATAGGCAGCCTGACTTCATAAAAGCACATTAAATCACATTATATCACTGGACTATGAATAACAGCTTATGGGAGTCCTCACAAAAGTCCTATGACCATTTAAAATGAGTTAAGAACTGTGTGTATGCTATTCTCTTTCCTGCAAGAAAAACTTTTAATTTATAAGAGTGGTTCATTGTTCAATATTCATTGTGTTTTCTTCATTAACTCCAACGTTTGCCTGATTTCATTTTTCCACCAAAGGGGAAAAATATATTGAGCTGTCAGTGATGTTATCCATGAAGAGAGGCTGCAGATTTTATATATTGAATCTAAGCTTTACAAATAGTCAAGTAATGGGAAAGGTTTTTGTAATAAAACACAGGTAAAAATAAGCTTGCAAAAATCAAAGGGAAAAGAAAAGTCTAAATTGTTTATGTAATCAGTTATACTCCCCTGAGTTGTTGATCTGTCTCTTCCTTTAGAAATTTTCTTTTATATTTTCCAGAGTTGGTAAATCCGTATTTGAAAACAACAGCATAAAAATAGTGTCTCTGTTGCTTCACAGATATTGTCGTCTAGTTCTCGCCCACGTGAGAGGAAGATCAAGTGTGCACACACATGCACATACTCTTTGGTCTGATTTGTTAATGGGAAAACTGAAGTAGGAACTGGGCAACAACAGTGTTTGGTTAAGGTCATAGAGAGGGAAAGGAGGTTTCCATGAAAAATTGGGGTTGGTCACTTCATTTGATGCCGATCCATTTTACATGGGCAACCTGCAATGCAAAAGAAAGGAGGTACGGTTGCAGACAGACTAGGAGTGAGAAGAGACTGGATTCATTTCCAAGAAAATGGCAATTGAACAAGTTTGAGCAAGTGGGAGAACTCTGAGGCTGGGGAAAAGGAGGGGCACCTTAAGAGGTTGGAGGAATCTCGAAAGACTTGGAAATGTATCATTACGGAGGGACTGGCAAAAACAGTTGAGAGGATAAAGAGGATTAAGATGACCAGAAGGTCTGAAATGTGGCCAAAAAGACATTTGAGACTTTGAGAATAGCCATTTCAGCACAATAAAAATGGAAATATTGAATTTACAAAAATGAACCACTTAGATGGAAATAACTGAGACAGAAATCAGGTAGTGATAGGAGCTGGAGGCAGCGTGGGGGTGAGATTGACAAGGGGCTTTGTGGAGAATGGCCATTGAGTAAAATATTTCCTACAGTGAGATCACAAAGAGCCATAAAAAGAATTAAGGAACACAAGTGGAGGTGTTGAACACAGTGGGAATGGGAGGAATAATAGACTAGTTCAATGACCAATCCACAGGTGACTTTGGAGCCTGTGGCACTTCAATAACTTCAGGTCATATCATAAATTACTTTGACATATTAAATTTTAACACAAGACACTCAGGAACACAGTCTCACTTAAGACAATGCAAAATGTGTTCCTGTGTTTGGCAGGTGCTTTCCAAATTCCCTCCCACGTCTTCAACTCTTGTGACAAATGTTGACACACACCACAAAAAGAGTACAAACTGAAATATTTATATTACAGGTCTGCCTGCCAAACTGTATAGAGAATCAATACAAAAATAGATGAAATTGCATTTACTTATATGCCCCACGTATTTGTTTCACCTCCCCAGCAGTCTTGTCTTCTCTCTAATTCTGTGTTTCCTTTCTCTTAAATCTAATACTCTTTGCAGCAGTTCAGCTCTAGATACTACTGATTTTTGTTTGTTTGCTTGTTTGTTTAGTGAATAATCATCCAAAACCTCTAGAGCGTATCCTGTTCTAATCTAATGTGAAATGTTAAAAGCTGCTTACCAGCAAATTAGCTCTTGCCAAATTATGTGCACACCAGATCCTACAAGTCAAATAAAATTAAACTGAAGTTTGGTTTCCACTTTGGTAGAGATAACTTAGAAACTGGCCCTGGGGCACACAGTCAACTAACTGGCTGTCTGGCTTAATAGCACAAAGCACATACTGTAATTATGCCCATCATTTCCTCTTAACCACTCACTGTTGCAAAATGCACACTTCAGAGATGTTTACCTGCTTTTTCAGGGATAAAGTTCACAAGGAAATCCTACTGTTCTGACAGAACTGCAAGTCACAGCTTACAGCACACCACTTTTCAGGAATATACTTGAAGTGTTTGGCAGCTAAACATCATAGCAGTTGACCGATTTTCAACATGAAGGACAATAACCCCAGAGCTCTCCTGCCTCCCCAAGCTTTGCTTATTAACTTCATTTGGAGTATCCTGTTTATTTGCAGATCGGTGTGTTAGAACAAGACCTTGTAAGGAATTCGGGGTTCAGATATTGCCTGGTAAAGGAGAGTTATTTGCTGCTTTTATCACACACTTTATTCCAAAGTCTTGTGTTACTCTGTCTCACAAATGCGGCCTTTGTGATGGGAATGCATAAGGAGAAAGAATTGTTCCAGCATCAAAGGGTAAAACCCCACCTCTGCTGAAATCAAGAGCCACTTTCCATAGACCCCTTACAGCCTGTACAAATTAAATGCAGGGAGAAATGTAATGGGACAGTTTAGAAAAGGGAGTTTCCTCATGTTGAGAAGCAGCCTGCCTGTTATCACCATTCGCTCCAGACCAGAAACCTTCCACAGGGGGACAAGAAACTAGAGCACATAATATGTGAGAGAAAGATGAAGAGCAGGACACTGCAGCATTTTGTTATTAGTGGTACCTAGCAGCCCATAAACTCACCTTTCTTGATATCACCACACGAGTGCAAGCAGTTTCTCTGATCCGAATGTCACTGAGCTCAGTGGAACCTTTCAGTTACTACCAGCATATGTAGTAGTAACACAAGCATTTCTGTAATTTATGCAGGTTTCGTAGAACAAGTGAGTGCCACTAATCAGCCAAGGTGATTTCACAAGGACAAAGCAAATCCATGTGACATGCCTTTTCAAAGAACCAGAGTGTTATCTGTAAAAAATTCTTAAATTATTTCTAATGGCTTGAGTTCCTTCAAACGAGATTGTCAAAATATGCCTAAAATGCATGTGTAAGGCTGAAGCTACTCATAAATCAGAATGAATATTTTCAGCTGGGAAAAAAAAATTAAAAGTGAAAAAAATTGTAATTATAAGGGGTTTTTTTCCCGGGATTTTTAGATAAAGTATTTCGATTTTTAAAATTACAGAGGAGAGTTTCCGAATAGAAGAGGCTTTATTTAAGGTACACCTGAAGGGATTTTTTTTTTAATAATTTATGAGAGAAAGAAATTAATTCACATTAACTAAATTTCAATGTGCATTTTTTTCTTTTGGTTTGGTTTGGTTTGGTTTGGTTTTTTCTTTGGCCAGTGGTCCATGAGCTTTACTGTTTGGATCCTAGGAGAAATGTCATTTTTATAAACAATGTGTTACCAGAACATGTGCCTAATAAAACAATGTGGCTTCATGATATACTTTTAAGACTGTTAGCCTTGTCAGTGATTAATTCAGCCTCTCTGAAGTGGAATGCAAAGCAGAATATCAAGGAAGATAGATAGTAATCAATCAATATTGTAAATCACCACTAAAATCCACAGACAGCATAAATGTAGAGTAACAGAAACACGTTTATATGGAATTCATGTCAAAGCAGTACTGTTCAAGCACCCTGGGGTTCAATTATATCTACGGTGGCTCTATATAGGATTAGTCTCTCATTTCTGGGAGGGTGGAGAGAAGGGGAGAGGAGAAGGAGAATGTCACCCAGAACTGCAAAATCTTTAATGAAAAATGTAGGTGTGAGCATTCTTTCTGGAACTTTAAAGTGAGTTTAATTCAAATGAAACTATCTAATAAATAATACCTTGCAGCTGACTTTGAAATGTTTGCACCAGTGCTACTGAATTCTACAGCTGCAAACTTTCATTCTCATCATAAATGACATGTTATAATTATATTTTTTACAGGGTTCTCTACATATGATGATTTATATTTTTTAATTTCTCTTTCATTAAAAGCCTTTTTCTTCCTTGGGAAGATAAGGTGATCTGAAAAATGCACACTGGCTTTTTCAGTGACCCTGTTTTTTTGGCGCGACAATGCCAATAATAAAAACTAATTTCCTCCTCTGATTTCCTCATGTGTACAAAAGAAAGATTGCTTCTGCCTGTGCTTGAAAGCTATTGGGAATACAAAGGCCATCAAACAACTGATCTAAAACATATGCATATTTTTTCATCTTCTCTTTAAGAGCTCACTTTTTAATCCATTAACAATCTGAAACAGCAAACCAAGTCACGGGTGGTTTAGGTTCCCCTATCGTGGTATATCCCTGCTGTAATTGATTGCCAGTTAACTTGTGTTAGCCAGCCAGTTCAGTAAGCCACAAACATTCATCTTCGGGAATAAATGTTTGCAGACTGCCTATACCAGCATTTACAAATGCATTATCTAACCACAGTTAATTCCAGCCATCCTTTAACAAAATTAAATCTAGTATAGAGAAGAGCTCTGTTATTACTTCTCCTTGTACATCTGCTTCTTGGGTTGTTTAGATGGGTTATTTGTTACTGACAGTATTGCATTACAGACTCTCATGTTGAGGCTTCCCTGGAGCTGGTCTTGTCTGTCTCTCCTCCTTGATTGTTTTTTTTGGCTGCCATGACTGCATTTTTTTCTGTGATACCTCTCGAGAGCCCTTCCCGAGCCCATGTGTGGGTCATCTGTCTAGCACAAGTCTCCATTTTGCCAGTAGGGTGGTCTACTCCTCTTCATGGTGTCCACACATTGATGCACATCAGCAGCAAGGAGAGGGTCATGGAAGTATGTGATATGCTGTTTTTATACTTCTAAATGTACCTCTCCAAACTGAGGGTTAAGGAAGGGCATGCAGACACAAGAAATGGTTCTTTCTCCAGAGAAATTATGAAATGTCCGCCTAACATGGCAGGAAGGTCAGGGAGAAAAGACACAAAACATATTCTGTGCTCCTCAGTTTTTGTTGTTGAAGGAAGATAGGAAAATGGGAGAGATAAAGGAAGTAGTAGGGTAATGGTAGGAAACTATCATGAAAAAGATGAAGAAAGAGAAAGTAAGTCAGGATGGTGACCAAGTGCATATTCCAGTAAATCTGAGAAATGGTACTCATGCTTTTGGTGCCATCTTCCAAGGCTATAGAGTGTTGAGAGAAGTAGTAATACATAGTAGTAATATGTAGCAGTAATATGTGGTAGTGAAAAGGTAGTAATAAGTAGTCTTATGTGGCCCAAGAAGAGGTTTCTATCCCAAGCTCGCTGTGAGTATACCAAAGAAGCTGTGCTTTAAAGCCAAGACACATTTACACTGAGCTTCTGTGGGAAAGGAGAGGTTATGAAAAGCAGCACTGTACAAGACATCTTTAGGAATGACCAAAGTTGATCCAGTCATTCGGAGAGAGGTTGCAAGCCAGGCTTGTACCTCTGTAAACAAACTGTTTGAATGTGTTTACAACCCCTAAAAGTAGAATTTGGCTTCCTTTCACTAAAATGCCTCCAGAAGGCCCCAGGTCTGCTTAGGTAGGGGCATAAATGGTTTGTGATGCTGAGGGTCCTACTGACAAATTGCCAGGAGGCTGAGTCATGCTTAATTTGCATATAAATTGCAACCATTTTTATCAAATATAAATGCATACAATCGTAATAGAGCATTTGCTTATTCTTCCTTCTCCTTTGAGAGATGAATACAAATTGTTTGCCTTTAAGTTTAATATTAAATAGCTGCACCACCTCAACACTGCAGAAAATGGAGGAGGAGGAGAAGAAATTGGCAGTGGAACCTAATTTAGGACCTTGGCAAACCAGATCTGGACAAGAAAGGATTTAGTGGATACCTGCATGAACCATTTGATACCTCCAGACAAACCAAAGGTGAACAAATTCAAGCTAAGGGACCTGCCAGGCTAGTCTGACAACTGCCAAAAAATTCAGACCAAACGCAAAACTTAATTGTAGCAGAGATTCATATTGAACTCAAGTTTGATTACTCCAGCACTTAGGGCTCCTACAGTTCTGGATTGAAAGGTTCAAGATTTTTTCCCGAGGGAAAATTCTGGTAGTAGGGATGTTAGCTCTATTAATATCACTAGACTTGTAATCACAGTTTTAGGTAATGGGTCCAACACATAGTTGAAGACACTAAATTACACTGTCCTAGATTCCCAAAAAGGCCACTTGCCCTGACCTTCTCCTGTCCTTCCTGCACTTGCTGACTGGGGTTTGCACAACGTGAGGGCATTAATGTCTAACATTTTTACCACTGTTCAGAACTGATTTCATTCACAATGTAAACACTGTGTCTGCTATTAGCTAAACTATATAGTCTTTGGGGTTTAGTCTTCTTTATGTTTTACAGTGACACATGTTAAGAATATTGCTGTTAGCTTCTAATCATACATAGTGATGATAATCTCTTCTTATAAAGTGCACAGGGCTGTGAAGAGCCAGAAAGAAAACCAGCTGACATGAGGCCAGCAGCAAGAAATCACCATTATAAGGCTCGAGGGAAGGATGCTAATGGGTAGCACTTGGAGGCCTGTAAAGGGAGTGGGGGAGAAGGCACTACAGCTAGGATGTATTCATGAGCCTAGGACAGAGAAAGTTTTCATTTGTGTGTAGAAAACCTGCAATCAGCTGAATGCACATTGGCAGCAACAAAGATTCTCTCTGTGAAGTGGATGAACTTGTAAGACCTCATCTTTGCCTCTTCCAATTGTCACAGGGCAGCCAGCAGAAAAGTTTTCCTTTTTGCTACTCTGTTTTCTTCCACTGTTTGGAAGAAGCGCTTTGTCTTTTTTCCTTTAGCTTACAGCTAACATTTCCTTCTCCCCTGTTGTCTCTACGTGTGGTTTCTTATTCTTCATAGCCAGTGCTGCAAAGATACCAAGGACTAAATCTGGCTCTGAGCAGCGTGTCCTAGCAAACTCTTCCAAATTGCACTAATAGCTTCCCCAGGTTTCTGAAAAGCCTGTCAGGTTTTTTCCACTGGCTACAATGGAAGAAACTGCAGACAAATTGCTACCAGTACAGTATGTAAAGGATGAATCTGTGTATGCAGAGCTCTAGAGAGACCATCATCTACTGAAGTGCCTTTCCCCATCCTCCTCCCACAAAACAGTGATCAAAAGAAGAAGAAATTCAAGTTCCATGATCTAATCATTATCTCCCTCGGTTTCACCTCCAACCCCAGCAATGTGGTGAAATCAAATGTTCACACAGTCAACCAGCTTGAAATGCAGACAATGCCAGAGTCTCACATGCAAATTTCTTTGCCAGCTTCTAAATACCTAAGGATATTAATAGCATAGAAACTGTCTGCCTTCTTTCCCAGACTACCATATCAGTTGTCACAGCTGGGGATTTGGTAAAAAGGACATGTGTTTTCTGGATAACATAAAATTTAAAATGTCTCTTGGAGGACTTTCTTTGAACCTGCTTTGTAGCCTTTAGTTCATTTCTTGCTTATTGTACAGCAATTTACATCAAAACTAGTAGTCAAAGATGAGTCTTGCTGTGATTTACATGCTTCTGGCAGTGCAACAGAGCTTCAATATATAAATGAGAATAAAGTCAGGTATTTCAAGCACCTGCCTGAGAATCAGTATTGCAAGAGTGTTTCTAGCTGTGGCTTAGTTTCACTAGGGAGAAATAAATGCCATAGGCAAAAGAAGGTGAGACAAAAACACCAGGAAGGGAGAAAGTTCGCTGCTCTCCTCTCTCCAAAATTGTGGAGTTTAATATCCTCTGAACACCATGTAGTGTTGCTTGTATACATTGAATAGTCTTGGTCTTTGGTATCGCTGTATACAGCATGACTAAGTGGTACTCTACACCTCAAGGAATAGTGATCAATACATACAGCCAACAGTCTGACTTTTCATCATTCCAGAGTTGCTCCCTAAAAAGTTTAGACATTTATAATTGCAACTTGTTCCTACATGAACAGTAAATTAGTGCTAAGGTTAGGAAAGAAAGTTTCTGCAGTTATTTACTGCAGAAAGGTCATTCCTTCAAAAGAGGTCTTCTGTCATGCATCTGTCCTAGGACAATTTCTTACATTCAATTTGTACATTCCTAAATTATGTCAACAGTTGCAGAGCTTATTAAAAAAAAGTTTAAACCCAGCAGCAAAAACATTAATTATACAAAATGTCTAAACGGAGAACCGAACTGGAAGTCTTATCAAGAGAAAAAAAAATGGATCTTTAACTACAAGTAAGTTAAACTGTGGGTGTCAAGAACTGGAAAGTACCCAACAGGTAAAAGAAAATCCCTGAGAAGAACTCTTTTTGGCCTGGCTTTATCTTCTTTCCTGGTCTCTGTGACAAGGCTGACCTGTCCCCCCGTTGAGTTGTTCATTGATACATGTGAGGAGGAGGCAGAGGATCTTGTATTGACCCCAAACATCACCAGTCACAAGGATACTTTCATCCTCAGGCAGCATTGCTGAGGTTGATTATGCATTTTACCCACAACTGTAAAGTCCCTGGGCAAGGACAAGCCTGAAGCCCCATCAGCTGTGGGCTGGGACAGGAGCCACAGGCAAGAGGGCTCTTGCAAACCTGTGCTCTCTACCCTGCGAGTGACCCCACTGCTATGCCTTCTCCTCATCGGTCCCCCTTTGGAGACCTTTACTCTCAAGGTATTTCCACTGGGGGGTCATAAGGGTTCTCTGCTGTGTCTGACACCTTTCTTGAGTGGCTTTTCTCAGTGAAGGGAGCCCTTTCATCCTCAGGATCCAGTATAGACAGGTAGATGGACCTGAACTCCCACTCTTAACACTGATAAAACCTCCAGGGTCCTTCTGTTTCACCTTTCCACCCTTGGGCACATCGGTATGAGACAAGACCTCACTGAGTTTCTTACCCCAGCGCTGGGATATTGAGTCCAATGGAATCAATAGATACCAGCTGGCTGTGGGCACCAACCATCCACACATACACACACGCTCTTTTCCTTTCTGGGGAATGAAAAATGCTACTCTATCTTGTTGTTCAAACTCAACAATATCCCAGGCACTAATCCCATTTCTTAAGGACAGCAATATAATCTCATACTACTTTATCATTTGGGGATTTGACACTGTAATATTTTTATATTATTCTTAGCTAAGTCTAGAAAAAATAAGCCTTTCTTATTGTACATTTGTGAAATATTTCTTAATCCTAAAAGAATATGAGAACCTCTTTTTCTCCATAGTCTATAATGCATAAATATTTTAAGTAAGTAGACTGGAAGATATCGGTAAAGCTTCAGTAAAAAAAGTTCATTCAGATCACAAATACTTTTAATGGCACGGTGGGAATTAACGATTACTATAATAGTTTTATTTTTAAAAATAATTTCAGAGATGTTAACAATAAAAAATAATTATGAATGTTAAATCAACATGAAATTGGTGTACTTATAATTCTTGTTTTCTTTCTGAGAGCTGTAAGTTTTGACTGCTATTCTAAAGTTTACGGAATCTGATTCTTTTAAGCAAATATCCTCCATGTGATACAATATTTCAGATAGAGCTTTTTGGTAGCTTTGGGTTTTGAGTATTAACACACATCCCTAATAAATAACTAAAGATGAAAGGTTGAACTTAGCAAATGCTCTAGTGAGAAGATGGCACATTTTCCCTCACAGGCACGTGATAAGAAACGCTGTTTGACCAGTTAAGCAAGCAGCATGCAGAAATAAAATCTTCACAGCCTAATCCAAAACTTGCTGCAGTCAATAGAAACAGACCTATTAACATCAAAGAGGTTTAGATCATCTCTCTACTGAATAAGTGCTTGTATTATTGGAATGGTTAGGGACAAATTGAATGAGCCGTTACTGGTAAGACAGCAATTCAGCCATCTCCTTTGTTATTCTTGCAGGATGCATTACCTTTGGTTGCGTGGATGTTAAGAGGCACAAAGGCTTCTCAAAGACTCGGGATAGGTACTGTTTGGTTTCTTCTCTTTTCCTTCCCATGAAAATGAGTGAGGATGCTCTCATGTGATATAACAAGGCCATGAGTTTTCATACTCGCTATTTAGAAAAAGCCTCAGATGGCAGTTTTAACTCCAGAAATTAGCTTGTACCGAACTTTTTTTGGATAGAAGAAAAGAGAAGACATGTTTTTCCATTATGCACACACTGTATTAGAGAGCAGGCCACAGTCACACCATGTCACTTTAATTTACCAGTGACAGGTCATGGCTGCTTCTGTTGCTCATGGAGAAATCTAACTTGGGCGTAGGGAGTTGTACAATACCAGGGTCCACTAGTGACATAGCAAATATTCCTGAAGTCAGACGGTGTGAATATCCATTTACATGTACATCCATCCACAACACTGTAAGCTTGCTTCAGCACACCACAAAAAAGTTCTCAAAAGCCCTGCATAGTACAAAAGCACTACCTTTTGCGAAAAAAACCCCAAACATCTTTTAGCTTTACTGCAGTTTTTTAAACACAGTTCCCTCAGTTATCTTCTTTGGTTACTCTATTTTTTGTTGCTCCCTTATCTAAAGTGTTTGACCATGACTGTGAGTTGCTTACCAGATCACAGGTCTGTGCTCTTCTTCAGCCACAGGCACATGAAGCAGTAGTCTTGTCTTTGCCTAGCTTCTGTTACCACCAAAATCGACAAAATTGCTCTGACTTATTGTAGTAAGAGTTTATTGACTTCCTAAGAAAGATACTCTCTGCCTTGTGCTTGACTCAGTGCATTAAGCCATTAAATTGAAAAAAAAGTGAACAGTGTTTCCCTCGAAAAAGAAAATTGAAAGACCTTTTTCAAAAAAGCAGAGGAAAGGTCCCTTAATGGACTTAGACTGCATTAAAACTGCTATAAAATACCATACAGTTTATTATATTACTCCTGTCATTTTTATTGAATAAGCAAAAAAATACCCCCCCAAAAAGCCTCTAAAACTTCTTAAAATCTATTTTAATGTTGCCTGAGTTAACATTTAAGCAGCTTCTGGTGTTTCTATCTGTTTTCCTTCCTTTCTTTTAAAATTATTTTTATATTACTATTTTTTATGTCAGGAGCAACAGTTTCCACATAAGGTGATGGGCAGATAGGTTAGAGATTTTCAGTCAATTATCCCATGAAACATCAAAGAAGCAAAATATTGCAAATCACTTCAGTGCCATTGATATTAGTAGCAGCAGAGATTTTAAACTGCATGAGTCAGCATTACACTAGCTGAAAGATCACACCTTCGATATTTCATGTACCCCAGCAGTAACAAAAGCCATTAAGTAATCATGTGGCAGGTTTTGGGGTCTTTTTAACAGTGACCTGACAGGAGCTGGAGACCAGTCGAAAGTTTACATCTGGGAGAGGCCATCATTGCTGTGAGGCCAACACACAAACACTCATGCCCAGCACAAAATAAAGTGTAAGGGTTCCTTTTTACTTGGAGCCAGGCTGATTCAGTACATAGATTTGGGGGGATGATTGCTTGGATTGTCTCTCAATGCTCCATTCAACTTTTAATAGCAGGTATAAAAATTTTATCTGATTTTCTACTTTACTCTTTTGAAATATTAACCATTGATAAATTATTAAGCTAAATATAAAGTGGTACAAATGTACATAGATTTCATAAAGAGGTCTGCTCAGAAGGACAGACCTGGGAACTCCTTCTGCCACCCAAACAGGCCGGAAAGCAGCTCCTCTTCTCTTTTTTATTTTTTTTCACATGTCTGTTGGCCCAGGTATTTCCAAGGTAGTTACATGTTAAACCGTCAATTTTTCTCAAAAGGTTAATAGTAATGGACCCCAAGAAGTCCATTCACCCACCCTAAAGCAGTTTCAGTGCATTTTTGCTTTGAACCAGCCTATATTCAACCAAGCTGTTCTTAAGAGACCCCAGCAGTAAAAACTATGAGACCTCCCCTAATTGTTACTTTATAATAATTTTTGTCCCTGAAGGTCTAACTGACATACATCCCTGATGGACCTGGCAGCATGACACTTTCTGCTTTATGCACATGTAGAAAAAAAATTGAAATGAAATACAGTGGCTATTCTTGTGCCTTCATCTTCACTCTCTTTTCCTTCTGACTACCCAAGTCACGTTATGCCCCCATAGCTCATACCTTTAAAAACTCTGGGCATTCTCTGTCCACTTTCCTGGGTTCCCTTTAACTGGTCCATTTGTTACTGGAGTGAGGTGAAACCATGTTATCACAGCAATGTGGCTCCCATGGTGAACTGCCTCCCACAGTGGGTCCAGTCTCCCTGGAAAATGAAATCCTACATGGGAGCCTGGCCATGAGACACAAGGAGAAACAAGACGGATGTGAATTGCAGCTCCTGAGCACTGTCCTGGTAAAGTAAAATGTTGACATTTCATGATTTGGGAGATGTTTCTTCATTGTTCCCTGAAATACCAAAAATTATACTATGAAGGGGAGGAAAAATCCTATTTTATAGTCATCCCAATATTAAAAAATCAGGAAAAGACAGAAAGAGTAAATATTGTCCCAGCTCTTAGAGAGAATTGTGTGCACCAGGGAGCTAAACTTGCAGCCCACTCAGACACTGTTTGTATTAGGGACTTCAAAGAGATGCTGTGTAAGTCATTTGAGGAAGAGTCTAAATGCCACTGTGGGTATTGTTTGTCCTTACATAATTCCAGCACCTTTAGCACTACAAAGAAAAATGTAAAATCTGGCCTTAAGTATTTGGAACATGGTGAATTACCTGGATATCAGCTCTATTAAGTTACCATGAAAATATAAGCTTTAACAAAAGTAATTAGCACTTATGCCTTGTTTTACATTGGCAATATACTCTGTGGATAAGAGAATAACAGTGGTGTTAAAGCACGTTGTGCTTTATCAGACTAGTGGATTATTGCCCTTCAGGTTAAAGGGTTCAGAATAATGAAAGAAAACCCAGATGCAATTTGCTACTGCTGTTTTGCTGAATATCAAATCCTTGCAGGTTTAACTCTTTTCTCTACTTGCTAGATTCCCTACATGTTTGCAATTTCAAGTTGCCACAAGATTATTTGTAGCACCTATGCATTTGTTTGCTTGGTTTCAAGAATTATGGGAAGTGTTAAATATGAAAAAAGTGTGAATACAGATCAAGAAACTGGTAGCAGGAATTTATCTAGATTTCTTTCCCCATTCTTAAAATGGTATTTCTTGCTTTGAGCCCATAGGAGGATGGATCACTGCATGTTAATGGGGACATGCTTTCACCCCTATCTTTTGCATAGATTTTTTTTTTCTACTTTCCCTGCTAAGAAAAGTAAGATGCAGAGCTGCTGCTCTTCCCCACAGCTTGCCCTAGATCATCCCCTTTTTTTGTGGCAGGGCATCTAGTTTGAAAGCTTGGTTATGATGACAAAAATGTTCCTATATAACTGATTCCTGGGCTAATTAAATAGCCCATGATACAACTGGGCTGTGAAGTGGCTGATGAGAATCCAAAGCCAAATCTGAGTTATCTGAGTATAACCTTTGGAAACATGACTTACCCTTTCTGTTGTACAACACTGCAAAATTACTTCTTGAGTCAGTACTCATCTTTACTGCTTCAACTCAGCTGAACTCCCTAAGAGGAAAACAAAAATACAAGATTGCTCAGGGCTCAAAATTTTCCCTGAGGAGGATATCAGATAATAACAGCATCAGTCAAAATAATCTAGAACCTTTTAGCATCAAAAAAAAATATTTCATTGATCACCGTATAATATATCACATTTTCTGACACATGTAAATTTAAATGAAAGCAAGTTATCTTTACTGTTCTCTCAATTTAAAAATAAACATTTCATGAGTGATCTATATATGCACCATATATATATTCATGTTTTGTTTCACTGGAAGCAAGACAATTTTATTAACTGTTTACACAAAGGAAGGAATTTTCTTATTGATGCATTGGTATCCTGGGAAGCTTCTTCCCAGAAGTCAATAATGTCCCTGTATTGGGAAAAGAATGGACATTCATTGGGTAAGAAAATCAACAGTCTCCAGAAAATCCTCCAAGAAGGATTTTATAAAACACAGAATTCTTGAAAGGGATATAAACCCACAAACCCACACACCTCAGGCTTTAACACAGCCTCTAACTATCAGAGGTTAGAGCAGCTCTTGTGGGCAACCTTCTCCATAATTAAATACTGTGGGGTTTCCTGCACTGTGTTTGCAGGTTGCATCAGCCATTGCTGAATTTATGAACAATCTGGGATTACAGTCTTCTCTGGCAATACTAACTTTACAATAGAAATTGTCACCCTTAGTAAAAGTAGAGGTATATTTAACTGGAATGTCAAAATTAATTCTAATACGCTTAAAATAATCAGGATGGTTTGATAACTCTCTTAGCATTGTGTGCTAAGTTTACTTGCAAAGATGCAATACTTGAGGTAATCCATCTGACTTCTGTAACAGGACAGAAGGTAGATCCAGTTCTGTCTCAGTACTCACATTCAAAATACACCACTTCTCATATTTATATGAGCGTGGAGAGTCCACCATATCAGGGTGCACATTAGGTAGGAAGTCGTGTATTTTTTTTTTCCCTGCATTACATCCCTGGTCTTACATCCCTGGATATGCTCTTTTCCATCACCATGACATGCTATGTTAAAGTAATGCACTGTAAGTGAAGCAAGTGTTGCCACCAGGAAATCTTTCATAAAATCATGTCCATGGGAAGTAACACATTCCATTCAGACCAATCTCCCTGATGGAAAAGGGTGCTTTGAATTAGCAGAGATTGTGTAGCTCAACGGATAATTTATCAGTGCCACCAGCTGATCTCTAGAAAAGGCTTAAAAATAACAAAAGACAACTAATCCAAAAAAAAAAAAATATTGAAGATGTGTTTGAAAAGCTCATTGGTGCTTCTCGTATTAAAAAGCTTACCCTGGTGCATTCCATCGATGGCTTAAACTATTCTTCACATCATTTGCATGAAGAAGCTTACAGCTCTCCCCAGACAGAGAGCGGATTACAAATGTTCGTAAGTCAATAGCCTTCACATTTTAAAGTATTTGCTCATTAAAGGCTACTTTAAAAAGTTCAGGATCAAAACCTTGCTATTCCTGTTTGACAAGAAAACCTTGGCAGTTCCCTAATTCTCAGTGTAAAAATGATGCTTTACATTTCTTCAACAGTTTCCCTCTTAGGATCTCCAGGTGCTTTGGATAATTAGCATAATTCTAATATGTATCCCTACAAACATCCCTCTGCAATACAGAATTCTTTACACCGCATTCTTGCTAGAAGAGGTCACAAAGCTAGCATGCACAGGCAATCAATTCAATGCTTGGATTCCTACTCATGTGAAGGGTTTTTTGATAGATTACTGATAGATTTGATAGATTGGTTGGTACTGTTAAGGCTGAAGGACCTTCCATGGGCACATTGGCTGACCTTCACAACAGTAAAGGATTTTTCCCAGTGAATCTCTAATCTCATAATCCCATGGATATGGCCTCAAGATTCAGCCTTTCTGCATGCATTTGCACACAGATGTTGTTAGCTCAGATTTCAAAGGAGGAAAAGGCAGTGTGATCATACTGTCTATACAGTCCATGGTGTGACTTTGCAACAAGCACCTCTGAATCTATGAAGAATTCTAAGCAATTTCAACATAGCAAAAAAGACCTCACAGATAGTCCAACGAAAAAAATTTGTAGGTCTCAGCACTCAGTCTATTACTGTGGCAGAGCTCTAGGGATGTAAGACACAAATCCACAACAGACTCTCTTCATTAGCCAGGATGCTCATGGACCAGGCTATTATACTGGGACAGATAAAGGAATTCAAATTCCAATACAGACAGGGAGATATATGTAGGACTAATAGTACAATAACATTGAAGCAATTGTACCTAGAGGCCGTAGCACAATGATTATTCCATATTAACAAAAATAAATGTATTTAACAAATATAGTAAAAATTCAGAGTGCAAATATACTGTTGCAGAGTCAGAGGCAGCACTTAGTTTTATTGACTTGCAAGCTATAGTTATAACCAAAAGTTCACCCTCTTGTCTAATGAGGAGTGACAGGTTGGTTTGGAAAACAGAAAAAATCATATTTAATAAAACTATTGGGCCCAATCCAAATAGCAAATAACAGATAAAAATCAGACAGCCTGGTGGGGCAGGGGAGAACTTGCATCTGTTTTATAAGCAATGATTTTCTTTTATTGACTCTGCCTAACTGTAACATGCTGGTTTTGTGGGATTACTAAACTGAATAATAACAGGAAGAGAAAATAATGACATTCTGGTAAGAAGCCTTTATGTGTGAGATTTACAGTAGTCTTTGTACCATATAGATGACTTAACAGAACATACAACATTAGTTTTCAAAATCCTTATTGTTTCTCAAATGAACTCACTGGTGGGTTGATTTTTCTGCAGATTTCTTCCTAAATATTAAAATCTAGAGAAAAAAGTAGAAATGAAAGTGAAAAATTATCCCTTTCTTGTATCTATGGAAGAGCTAAATGTAGTTTCAAGCTCTCCTACAGACCACTACCCAGAATATTTTTTCCAGTTCATTGTTTCACTGGCCAGGGACATGCTTTTCTACTGCAAGAGTAAATCAATACCATTTTATAAATTGTATCAGTGTAAAAGTTCTTTGTAGCTAGGTACTGTATTGCTCTTTCAGGACAGATATAAGATCTATTACTATAGATGCCCCAATACAGATATACATGACTCTACTCTTATGGTGCTGTACCATTTTTATTATACTAGAGTTTTGAAAGCAACTTCATTTTTTTGTGCTATAAAAAGATCTTCTAATATTATTTAATACTTCTGAGTCAGATCTTTCCCTCTTTTCTCCCACTTAGAGGGAAGAAGAGTCTAATTTTCTTCCACCCACTCCATGTCTTACTTGTCTAAATATGTAATTCCTTTAGGTCAAAGTCTTTTACTTAAAGTGAGCTTTATATACATATCCTCTGTGCTGAGCATCCTGGTACAGTGACAACTGCTGAGGAAAAGCTGGTGAAGGGATATAATGGCCTCCACCCCATTTAACATCTTCAAAGCAGTTTGGAAGTAAAGTTGGAAGATGCACGCTGGATTAATCACATGGTCATGGGCTCAAAGTAAAATTTACTGAGTGAAACATGAATGTCTGAGAGAAACACCCAAATAGTAGATAACTCTAATGAAAATTAGTGTATTACTTGGATCTTATTTAATTAGGGCTGCTTAGGATTATTATAATAGAAAAATTAATACCAGGAAAAACCTTAAGCATAGTCTAGCTATATCTAAACAGACATAGGATATGGATAAAGAGATATGGATAAAGATATGGATATAGATTAGACACATGATAGATATATAGATAGAATAGGAAGAACATTTCTAAGTGTTGGAAGCCCAAATACTGGGATAAAGTTGTGAGTCTCAGGTCTCTACCTGCGGCACAGGAAGCCATCACACTCAAGTCCAGTAGGGCAGCCTCCAGATGTCAGTTGAGTCAAATCGAGCTGCTTCAAGAAAAGTCAGGTAAAATGCATCAGCTGCTGTTCTATCTTAACTTCCTAACACTGGCATAAGTGACTTGTAGCACTTGCCTAGCTGAGGATATGAAAGCAGGAATGAGACACCTGACTGGCTCAGTGACAGAGTTTGCCTGCTTTGGAGGATTGTTAATTATTATCCTCTTAACTGAGTCACCCTCGTGTACAGCTTATCAGCCCAGGTAAGTAGACAGGCTGTTGAGAGAAGAAACTGTCTTTACTTCTCACTTTGACCTTCATTTAACAATTTCTTCTTTAAAAACTTAGCCCTAATGTTTATGGTATTTATCCTATTTAATAGTTGATTGAACACCATCTAATCTCTTGGTGTTGGCCTAATCCATCCATGCTATGGATTTTTTTTTTTTCTCTGTTGCCAATACCGAACTGTCTGTATTTATCACAGCCATCCTCAGTACATCTTCTAAGAAAGCCACAACAATCAAGTGAACATTCTGATTTGCTGCATCCCAGGATAACAAGAAATGCTTTGTTCTGACGGTATGTTTTTAAGATATTTTGAGCCCTGCCATAAATTAAAGGTAAAGGAGCACTAACTGTGATAGTTCTCTGCCTTACAGGGGAGCAGCATGAGCTGCTCATAGTACTAAGATGGGCTTTCAGTGGTGACAGACTACTTCTACCTGCCCTGAATGTTTCTCTCAGGACTTTTTGCACTCATCCAGGCTCTGTTCCCCACAGGGCTGGGGAGCAGTTTGGCCAGGCAGACACGGTGCAGGATTTAGCCTGGCACCTCAATAGGCCTGAAGAAATCATCTTCCCAGAGGCAATAGCACACAAGGACTATCCACCAGAGAGGGGGTCTGTGCTGCCATCAGTGGTTCTGAGCCAGTTTCCAGCTGGTCCTCAGCTCATTTCGGTGTTTCCCAATTTCTCATAAAATTTTCCCTGCAATTCAGAAAGGTACCGAGGAAAGGTACCAGTGAATCACTAGACGACCTGTGCCAATTTACCCACCCTGGGCTTGCCATCCCAACTCCATGTCAATGTTCAGGGGCTGGGAAGGGCTGGAGGGGTGGGAGGACATAAAGAAGGGAATAATGGTGTGGAGTTTTCTTATCTTGGGCAGGAATTCACCTGTCCCTTACAGGGACATCAAGTCTGAGACTCAGACCTGCTCCAGGAGCTCTTCTATATGGTCTCACTTTATGAATAAAGCAAACAAATGTGTAAACTCTGCTAGCAAAATTACACTCATCAAAACATTCATAAAGCCACATATAATTGCACACAAATCTGAATACTTATAAAATTACAGCCTAAATCACTTTCCAAAGTTCTCTTTAATTGGCACAAGGCGTTGAATTATGCAGAACAGATCTCAATAGAGATTTTTTTTTTTAATATAAAGTTAATTACTTTATCTTAGTTTGCATGAGGAAGCACAATACTTTTTGCACTGACTCTTTGTATCAGAGACAGCTAGTATCCATGTTACTCTGTTCATGTAATAAAAATCAAATTGCATCAATTCCTTGACAAAGCACAGCAGAGGCTTCTCTTAATAGAATCCTTATTAGAGAATCAGATACAGCTATCTCCAAAGAAAGGATTTTTAAAAGGTACTGGGATTTGTCTGTGGTTTATTAGATAAAGCAAAACTGGAATTAGCTGCTGGGAGATGTCGGGTTGGAATAAGAACTGCTGGGTGGAAGCAGAGGCAATTAGGACACCCTCCGCTGTTGGCATGATTCAATGGAAATTTTTTATTTTATGAGCCAGGATGGAGAGGTGAGAGAGGTAGAAGTGCTGCCAGTAGACATGTTTTAACTCTTCCATTGCATTCTGAAGAGTTCTCCTCCCTCACACCCATTTCATCCCCAGGCAAGGCCAGTGTTGCAAAACAAAACCCATTCTACTCGATAGCCACTCCTGAAGCCTCAGCACAGGAAACAGGGAAACTGGGGACTCTGGGGATTCTGCTGTGATAGCATTTGGCTTAACCTCCTTCCCATGCCCCAAAACTGCAAACATCTTAATAGGCCAAATCTGGGTTTGAGAATTTGTGAGGAAGCAAGTGACTTTTTGCATGCCTTTGTTTTTGTGGAGAACAGTTTACACAGGCTTATCCCTAGCCTGAAATGCTATTCAGTTTGAGCCCTGAAGCAGGAGGATTGATAGCCCTTGTCATTTGCTCCCAGCCAGTGTTAAGTGCCGTTATCTTAGCAAAGCACACCCCATTGCTATCGGACTCCTCTGGAGAACAATTAGCAGCTGAAATAAGGATTGCAGGGCACTGGCAGCGGGGCTGCAGTCAGGTTGAGGCACGGACCATGTGTACTTCTAAGAGCTGCTCCCCAAGCCATGGCTGGGGACTCTGGTGGAAGCAGGAGTTGGCAGGGTATTTAGAGGAGTCTGTCAACGCTAGCCAACCAACAACCACTGCAAACTCTTCCTGGCAACTTCAGTGCTTCAGGGATTAAGGTTTTGGAAATTCCAGTTTGTGACATTTTAAATTACTGTTACCAGACCCCCTCAGTCACCACTGTTTATAGTATTCTTGGCCATTGCCTTTAATTTGTCAGTCCACAGTGGCCATGCAGAGTTCACTGTACACTCCAAGCTCATGTCCAAACTGATGCTGATGGTAAAGTGCCAGGAAGCAGCACAGCGCCCAAGGTTATCCTCCTTCCTGCCACATGCTCTTGCTCCAGCACTCCAGAGCTGCTGAAGTAGGAAAAGTGAAATTGCTTCTAAAACATATCCTGGTTTTTCAGAGTTTTATTCTCTCTCCTGGCATGCTGCTGTATAAAAGGTTTTACAGACCAGGATTTCAAAATGAAACAAATTTTCCCTTTTCCTCTCTGACTGCAGTGCTTTAGAAGTGCATAGACAACACCTGCAATACAGAAGAGGTTAAAGATTCAACAAGAAGCTGTGTGAGGGTTCCAAGATTTGGAGGGGAAAGGGACAGCCACAGGAAAGGAGTAGGAGCAAAGGCACCACTTGCCAAAGCTGAGGGTATTTTGAAACTGCTGTGGAGCTGGATCGGAGTGCACCAGGGAGAAATGGCAGAAAGTTACGCATAGCCATCTCTCCCTTCTTCCTTGTCTTCCTTCTCCAGATAGGAAAAAAGACTGCTTGGGGATCTACCAAAACTGAAGCAGGAGCAGCTACTGGTATCTAACGGTGACAGCATCAGAGATGTGCCGAGGTTGATGCTGAACTCGCAACTGCGTCAACTGCCAGATTCCAAAAAAAGCAGGCAGGATGCAGTCAGCAGCACTTTCTGTATTCGTTCCCTCTGACATGAGGTGTCTAACTGAGCTGTCACCCTCACACCCTGCTGCCATCAGCAGGCACAGATGGGACCTTCCACAGAGTGGTGGTGTCTTGTGTGGGCTGAGTCACATTCCAAAGGATCCTAATTTCTGAAACTGTTCTGGATGCCTCAGTCTGTGAGTGTAGCAGAAACCTTCAGTGACTCTGCCCCTATCTCAGATTCTGAACAAAAATCTGTAGTAGTGGGTTCAAAGATACAGGTCTAACTACCCATTTTAACTATAAATCACCTGCTTAAAATTATACATGTCCCCTTTTGAGCTGCATGTGTTGCTTTTTAAGTAAAA
The DNA here is from genome assembly GCF_003945725.1 of Corapipo altera. Classification (NCBI taxonomy): domain Eukaryota; kingdom Metazoa; phylum Chordata; class Aves; order Passeriformes; family Pipridae; genus Corapipo; species Corapipo altera. The sequence continues at coordinate 21,979,689 of NW_020884877.1, forward strand.
AGCTACCTGTAATAATTTTAACAAGCATTAGCTGTTAAATATGAGCATTATTAAGCATGCTTTAAAATGGCCCAGAAGACAGCAGCTCCAGGTTTCTCCTTGTGCATTGCTGGGACAGGGCATCTGGTCCTGCCCTCTGAATTTTTGTTTCCCACCTACCTCAGGCAAAAGCCAGGAAAAAGTGTAAAGTGCTTGTCTCCAGCTTGCAGAGGCATTTGAAGATGAGGCAAGTTTAAGTGGAGTTGGGCATCCCATGGGGTGAACTTTTCCTGGCAGCCAAAGCAATGATATTGAGCACTATCATTCTCTGCTGTACACATCTTTGCCTGACCTTATCCTGGATGCATCCCCTTTGACTTACTTCTGTAAAGAGCCTAATAGATTTTCTTCAGCTTGAGGCAGAGCAAACCTCTGCTGGATTGAAATAATGTAAAAGTATTAGAAAAGATTGGTGCTGGGAATTTTTTCCCCTCTTTCCCTTGCTGCACGATAGGAAGAAAATATATGACCTAAATCTGCCAAGCACCTTCAAAGGGAAGGAAGAAACACATGTGGAAAAGCATTAGAAGGCCACCCAGCTCCCTTTAATTATAATGAGAATGCCAACATTGCTAAATGAATAGAAAATAAACGGAATAAGTATTAAATGATTATGGTTTCCCTCACATATTTCTTTTCATCTATTCACGAGCAGATAGTTTTACAACACAAATAAATCTTTTCAGATGTAAACAAGTCTCCAGCACACAGCGCTGTGGCTGGTGATGGAGCTGCTGAGTGTGTGGGAAACTGCGATCTCCAGCACCCCCTGCAGCACCCTGGCCAAAGGACGAGCTGGAGCCCGCAGCAAAGGGGGCCACAAATCCAGCTCTGGTGTGGAATTTCTGTGAGATTTGAAACAGTAAAATGCACTTGCATGCAGGGTTTAATACTATGAGTTTCTTACTGTCTCTTGGTTTCATCCCCGCATGGAAGGAAAACTTGTTTTGAAATCACTAAGATTTGTGGAGTGGGAAATGCACTTTCTGTGTGATCCCATTTTCCCCAGTGGGGCCATTCAGCTCCCGGCAGCCACAGCGTGAGTGGCCTGTGGGAGAGGCCATAGCTCTGCAAGGAGAGAGAAGGTTTGCAAACCCCTAATATTTGGGAAGAAAAAAATTCTAGAGTTTTTAAGAAACCTGAAGCTCTTCCCAAGGTTGCATACAGAGAGACTATCACATTGCTTTCCACTGATCTACCTCCTCCCAGCACTGGAGATGCTGCTACAGCCCCCAGCCCTGACCGGCTCTATAGGGTGGACCAAAAAAAAATATAGTTACACTCTTAAACTCTTGAATTTCCCAATTTAATCCTGGATGTGTTGACCAAGTGGCTTTCCATTTCACCTCCACTCATCCAGCATCCACCTGCCTACCTAATTGAAATGCAGTAACAATGTAAAACAGGAATCGTAACACTTTTAAGTTCACTAAAATTAGCTCAGTTGATTAGAGCATGGTGCTAATAGCGCAGAGTTTGTGGGTTTGATCCCCATATGATCTTCATGGGTCCCTTCCAACTCAGAATATGCCGTTAAAATAAGTTACTAGCCGTTAAAATAAGTTACTAGCCAAGGTCCTACAGTCAGCCACACAACACCAGGTAGCCTGTGCAGAAAAATGTCAGTGTGGCGACTGTCCTGAGTGCAAAAGTGTGTAACTCACAAAGTGTGCAGAGCTGTGCTGCTCTGTACCGCTCAGACTGTTTCGCCCTGATGCCCAGCAGAGATGCTCCACAGCTTCATTTGTGCCCCTCTAGGAGCAGGACGAACTGTTTGCAGAGATGCCAGCTGACAGGGAGCCCCTTTATTTTTGCTGAAGTGCAAACATGAACTTTGACCTATTTGCCTCAGAATCAGGATGGTCTGAGTTTGCTTTTTCCAAGCATAAGAGAAAATAAAATTCACAAATTGTTCTTTTCTTTGCCAGACTGCTTCCCAGGTAGGTTTTGTGCAGAGCTAATTTGACTCACCCCCACGGGCCTCCCGTGTGACAATTAAGCAACCAGACCCCTCCCATATGTGGGTCGTTTCACACTGCTCAGACATGCATAGAGGAAGAGGTCTGTTCATATTGCATTTATAGCCTTCTCTGCATCCCTGTGCTCCTGAGTGCCTTGTGGCCCCCTCCAGCTGCCCACAGTCTCCGGCCCTTCCCTCCTGCCCCTTCGATTAAGCACCTAGTGTGACTTTTCTCCTCTGCCCTGTCCTCTTGTCAAGTCACCCTCCCGTGGAGCAGCTGCTGTTAGAGCAGATGTAAAACGGTTCAGTAACACTCGTTAATATTAGCACTGACACCAGCACAGAGAGGAAATAAATTCTTTTCTGAGGGAGAAGCACAAATTACTTAATGCAGCAGATCAGAGCTGAATCCGTGACACTGCTGGAAGAGAGCTGGTCTACTATCTCCTTGAATATAATACATGCACAAAGCAGAGTAACTTGCCCACCAGCAGCGAGGGTACAACCTGCCCCAACACACCCTGCACAACCCAGCCTTGCAGGACTCAGGTCATTAATCTAGAATCCACTTGTCAGTCCATAAAAAGCTGCCTCCAAGGGCCTTTTCCATGACATTACAGCAGGCACTAGCACCAGTGCAGAGGTGGCTGGGCCGTGTTGAAATGGGGGCTGCTTGCTGGTGTTTAAGCAGGCACAGGTCACAGGTCATGATGTAGGCTGGCAAGCAGCACCCAAGTATGATCATTCCCCTCCATTTATACTTTGGCATAAGCCATGCAACAGTCTGTCTGGTCAGTGGGAGGAGCAGAAGGGTTTGCAGTGGATAAGGAAGCTGGATGGATTATTGGGAGCTGACTTGGAAAGGTCTCAGCCTCCTCCTGGTTCAAAGAAGAGCTTCTCAGGGCTATGTGCCTTGCTTGGCAGCCAAATCCTACTTGTGTTCTTTACCATGAGATCTTCAGCTCCAAGACCTGCTATGCCAAAGGGATGCAGGGATGGAGCTGTTGTGCAGAGTTCAGGGAGTCTGAAACACTCCTGCCTTCAGTAATGTCCTGTCCTCTGCTGTTCCAGGACACCTCCACCCCAGAGAGATGGCTTTACTCTGCCCTAAATGATTTCGCCAAGGCAGTAGTTTGGCTGATGATGTATGGTGGCCTTGAGTTGAGGGGAATCACATCTCATTCCCGTGTTATGTGCAGTGAACCAGGTTTTCTGTGTGTACCAGCCCTAGTAGCAGATTTTCACCTGCCTCTGAAATCTCAGGTACAAGAGGGATTCGACACTGATGGGATGACCTAGTATGCAAATGATTACGTTCCTGACCTGGAAACTCCTTTCTCCTTTGTTCTGCATTTGGGATGAAAACAATTAAAGCATTTCAGCAGAGTCAGTACAACCTACCCTTTAAAGGGTCCCTTTTGCTGGTGCTGCAAGGCTGAAGACAGCTCAGGAAATAAAGAATCTTGGCCAAATTCAGGAACTGCACCCACTGCCACCGCCAATAACTGGCGTATTGTCCTTCTGAGTAGTTCTAATGGAAATCTTGGCTAGTAGTGAGAGTGTTGATCTGTTAATTACCAGAGCACCCACCAGGCCTCAATTGTTAGATGATTCTGTGGACAATTTCTGCTCAAGTTATAGACTGACGCTGCATGTGCAACATTGAGTAGTATATTCAGGTAGAAAGAAAATAATGAATTCAACACAAAGAAGCAAGAAATTAAACTGTTTAGATAACCTTAGGCTTTTTCTGCTAAAAAAAATCAATACAGGTAGCTTGGAAAGTACCCACATTGTCAGCAGAGTGAGGCTGCAAAGCCACAAAGAAACCAATGTGAGTGACCAAAAAAGATTCATTTCTTTTTTTTTTCTGCTTATTTTTTAAATAATTCTAAGTATTTCAGTGTAGTTTGCACCTATCTCTTAAGGTACCTTTGCCTGTGAAATTTAATCTTTTTTTCATCTCAAATGTTGGTTCACAGTCCCCTGCATCCGAAATGCTACAGCCCTGTGAGTTGCCATCTCTTTTGATGCTATCTATAATTAGACCATAGAAAACCTGGCATGGAAAAGACTGTGTCAACTTGCAGTTTCCCAGCATGGGTAGTTTATTCTCTGTATTCCATTCACAGGTTTCATGTCCTTACCCTGACAGCCAACATGGGTGCTAATTAGCAGCTACACTCCTCCTGGCAGGTTGTGTGGGCACCCTTCAAGAAGCACTTGACATGAATTTAATTCGTATCACGGATTAACTCCTTTGTTAATAGCATTGCAAAAACACCATCCAGGTAGCTCTCAGACCCCAGCACATGGAAGAGGGGAAAGCACTCCCAGCAGTGTAGAAAATGTAATTAGGTGTGAGGGCATTAATAGGCCTCAATGACCATGACCAGCCTCACCTGGGGACCCACAGCCACACCCTTTTGGGTCTGAGTGCTCCATTTAAGCACACACCAGTGGTTTTAGCCCATCCCCAAGACATGCTGTGTGTGGACCCATGCTGCAATCTTGTCTCTGTGTTCTTTTGCTCTTGTGCAGATTTCTTCCATGGCCTCTGGACTTATGTACTGCCTTTCTTTATCTGGGACTGTTGATAGACCCCACTAATGCTGTGGTCTTTCTCAGCTCCCAGTTTGCATTCTGTTGCCTTCTGCTCTTGCTGCTCCCTGATAGCAAAACAGAGAGAAGTAAGGAGGAAGGAATGACTAAAACATCACAAGGAACACTGGAGAAGCTGCCACAAAGGAGTGAGAGAGTAAGGAAAAAACCTATCCTTCTGTGCCAGCAGCGAGGCAATTTTCATTGCACAGGATTTGGCAATCTTCATTGCACAGGATGGGCGGGGAAAATTGTGGAACTACCTGTGGCTTTCATATCCCTCAGGTAAGCATCCAAGCAGAAGAAGGGATGTCTACACCTACCTCTTACTCCAGCAGTCAGTTGGATGCAGTCAGGGCTAGCCAAGGACAGCAGTGGTTTGTGCTGTGGATCCATCTTTGATTCTTGTCTAATGATGCAGGAGAGTCCCAGGCAGGAGCTTTGAAACACCTGACCTAGGGGTCCATCTCTGGGTGTATCCAGGGCCACTTTTGCAGTAAGAGTGCTAACAGCAGTTTAGATGATTTAATATCTCATTCTGCCCAGCCTGAGAGACTAGGAACATGCTCCTGGTTTCCTTGGAGTCATTCCTGCCTGCCTGGTAGAAGGCTGCACTGTGTTATCTTTAGCAGTATAGGTATGCCTTAAGGTTGTGATGGCATTCAGAAATAATTCTGATTAATGGAGGAGGAAAAACACCAGAGCAAGGAGTTTTTTTGAAGTAAATAACAAAGTATTCTAATGTTTGGAGGCAGTTTGTTCCCTGGGTGTTTTAAAGCTTATGCTGCAGAGAGGAGATGCCACTTGCTGCAGATTCTGTTTCTTTTATTTTTCTTTATCTTGGGATGGGAATAAAGACAGAAGTAGTCAGTAAAATAAGTATCTACAGACACTGAAGAGTCAGGAAACAGTGATATCACCTCCCTTTGCATACTTTGTATGCCAAATGACTACCAGTGCTTGTCAGCCTTGCCGAGTATCAGGGACTGTAGCAGACTGTATGCTTCAGACATACGGAGAGCCAGCTGGGCTGCCCCATAAGGCAGTGCCTTTCTTCAGAGCTGCTGAGCCATCTACATACCCCAGCATGAATAGCGGGTTTTGAAAGCCAAGCTGGAGCCCCCCCTAACAAAGCCCGGAGAAGGGAGTTCAAATCCCCCGTGGGGTTTTCTGAAGCTCATCTTGCTGTGTTGCCAACCTGGAGCCTGCACAGAGTTGCATCAGCCCAGGTGGAATGCTGTGTGAAACAGCTCTGCGTGCTGTGGGGAGTAAAACTTGAGATTTTTACTGAGCCAGAAACCTTATATTTTGCCATAGGGGACCAGGGATGTGCATACCGAGGTGTTGGATGATGATGTAATCTATAAAACTCTCATGCAAAGAGGTGTTTCTCTGTAAAGAATGAGGTGATTCTAAACAATGGGAGATTAGTCACTCCTCCTCCCCTTTCCTTCCACTTACCTCGAGGTTCATTAGGTCTCAGGAAGGTTTTAATTCTATGTGTACATGACAAAAATTGACAAGCATTTCACCTGACTGGCAACTAGGTCATGTTAATATCTGTATCACAATTAACACTCATTAGTCCAAAACAGCAGAAACAATGCATCCTTCTGGGAAAGGAGGATATTTATCAAGTTAGGAGGCTTTTATGGAAGATTATCTTACAGCTGTAGATACAGGTCTTCCTTGCTTCCAGTTGAAAACTGGTGTCCCTTGGCATCCCTCTGACTTGAGTGACCTCAGCTTTGTGTCCCAAACTGCTTCCTTCAAGGAGAATTTCCATAACAGCTTTAGGGTGAGAATTTCAAAATGAGTTGATCCAAACTGAGGGGATTAGTGTTGAAATAATGTCTCACTCCAGTTCAAAGCTCCTGCGGCTGACCTGGATTGGGTTTATTCCAATCTGGGCACACTTCGTGCCTGGAGTTATTTACTGTGAAACTGTTAGGGACTGGACCTTCCCATGCAGAGCAAGAGGCTGTGATTCACCCTCAGTCATATATTGATCAGATTTTAATTCTTTTTCATGGCAAATGCTCCTGAGGATCTATTTCTGTTGAAAAGAGATTGGGTGGTGGCTGCTTTTTATGGTTTAACTGTTAAATTCTTTTATTCATCTGCTGGTGCTTCAAGTGATGCTCATCGGTACAGAGAACTGGGAAAATAATATGGGATTTAAGGGATCAAATCAAATCAACTAAAGTAAAAATAAAGACTGGGGAGGAAATAGATTTGATTTAAAAGTTTGAACTAAGATAAAACTTAAAGACTGGAAACGTGGAAGTAGGACAGTAGGGAAAATACTCAAGTACAATCTTTCTCTATTTCTTACTTGGTGTGTTTTAAAAATACAAATTTTTTTATACTATTGATAACTAAAGTTAGAACTAGCTTAGAACATAAAAATCTTTAAATGGAGTAAAGTAGTTTATAATGACTGATTTTTTTTTTATTATTTTTTTTATTTTTTTTTCAAAAGACTATCTGTTCTTTCCTCCCAGTTTACTGAAACAGGCATCAAAACTCAGCCTTTCCTCTGCAGATTAAACTAACTAGAAGCAATATTTCACTCTGCCTATTCCAAAGGTGATTCCACTAGTAACAGCTTCCATGGGGGGGGTGTAGTGAATTTTAAACACTCCATCCTCTTTCTGTGAAAGATGCTGTTGAAATGTATTACAAGCTGTTATCAAGTTTACAAAAAATATTCACTCTGAAGTTATGGTATTTTATGCCAACTTTCAGCTTAGACTAAACTTTTATAGACAGGATATAAACTCCTGAATATAGGGTCTTTGTAATAGAAAACTTGTATGACTATAGGGTCAGGAGGAGCAATGGTATAATGCAATTTATAGCCTGCTCAGCTTGGATTTACACTTCATCACAGTACAATATCAGGAGCAGATGTTACAATGACAGTCCATCCGTTTTTGTTGCTGTGTAAAAACAACACATAATATGGTCCTAAAACAGAACTGCTGTTTTCTTAATGGGAGAGCAGGGTAACTCATGTTTCCCAGAAGTATTTTTACAAGCACAGCCTTTGCAACAGCAACACCTCAGATACCCTCAAGCCCCATCAAATACAGTACCATTGACAGTAAATCCTCTGATTTTAACCTGTGGAATTAGAGACTAGAAGCACAAGAAAATCAAAGGCTGAGCTCAGATCAAGCTATGGGGGCTCAAGAAGCCCATGGGAAGGAGAAGCCTATTTTAGAGATTATAGATGAGGCATTTGCCATGGATGAGATCACTGAGGTTGGAAAGGGAGTAGTCTGGTCCAACATCCTGCTCAAAGCAGGGCCAGCAGAGGAATAAAGTCAGCTTTTATTATTGGAGTATGCAAATAAGTTATACCTCTGTTAAACTGCAAGAATATTGCGGTGCCTGCTCAGTGCCCAAATCAACCAGTTCAATGATGGATATGTCACCCTAATGCTACCTGAATAGAGAACTCTTCCCTGGATCACAGTACAACGTGCATGTAACAGATAAATTGTCTCCTTGCAACCTTCCACCCGCTTTGTTTTTACTTTGCTAGTAGAACAAAAGTGAACAGTTGCTTTAAGGCAACTGCTTTAAGGCAATTTAATAATTATAAAATCACTTTGTTTTAAACCTTGGATGTTGTGTATGGGCTCCTTTGGGAAAAACTAATAAATATTGAAGGTTGGATCCAATCTGGGAGAGTTTGTCCTGTGAAAGATCATTGGAACCAGATGGTTTTTTTGTTCCATTCTTGTGCAGAGTCTGCTGTGGGGAGGGAGCAGAGCTCCCAGGCATTACTGGAAATCAAATAATTATATCAGGAAAGTCTCCCAGTAATTTTCCAAGAACTGTTTTTATGAGATTACTGACTACAGAAAATCACGCATGTGATTATTTGTGTCTTTATTTTTTGTTGCTGTCTGTCTTAAAGTCTACAAGGTTGAGGGAAGACCAATCTCCTTGCACCACATCTTTGTGGCTCTGTAGATCCTTTCCAGCCTTCAGAACTATATCTCTTGCCATCTACCCTCTTATAACTCTGAGGAGAGGACAGTGTTGGTAATATTAGCAAAGAATTGCAGTGTAGGGTGAGACTGAAGCTTTCCAACAATTCAGCTGGTGCCCACTGTTGTGGTATCATTAACTATATAGTCGCTGGTGGCAGAGAGAAAACAATGAGATATTTTAAATACATTCTACTCTCTTTAGTTAGCCCCAGCTGCAAGAAACACTGTGAACTACCAGTGAACCCTGCCTGAAAGTTAATGCCTGTCATTTCATGCTTTTGGGCAGGTTCCCTGGTGTTTCCTAATGGTGCTCCTGAACTCGAAGATGCTGGATAATCCATGCACTGAAAAGGGCACTGATGGTGTCTGTTAGAGTAGGTCAGTGAGTGAAAGCACTGAAGGGAGAAGTTCAGACTGTGGCAAGAGAAGGAGATTGAAAATATGCCATGGTTTAGTATGCTGATATGTGCCAATGTGTACCAGAAGCAGGGGGTTCAGAGGGGGGTTCAATTGAACATATCCTGGCTATATTGTCAGTGAAATTTGACTTACAAGCTCTGTACAACTAAAACTCCATAACACTGATGTCTTCTAATTTTCAAATGGACACCCAGACTAGCCTTTTGTTATTTGATAAGTCCATGCATTGTATGTTTCTGTCCTTGAAAAGTATTTCACAGGAAAAACCTGTCTGATGCCATTTTTGTGTGTCTGGGTTGCACATGCATAGATGTGATTTTCAAGATATTTCTTAGAATTTTCTAAGTTTTCTAAGCATTAACTACAGGGAAAGCAAGGACCATAAATGGTTATAATAAGATTTTCTCCTGACTCTATGTAGTGGATTGTTGGTCATAAACCAAAACAGCAGAATGGATCTTTATGACATCTATGACACTGTCTAGTAAGCTGGGTGCTAAAGGACAGACCAGAAGCTCTGGTTTTCCCTGTCAGTTCCCCTCACTTTGCTGTTTTCCTTCTCCACAACTACTCTGCTTCCAACCTGACTTCTTACCAAGTCCTCTATGTATGCACAGTTTGTCACTCCATGATAATCTTGATGGAGGCATCAAGGAGATATCAGAATGAAAAAAAAAAAAAGAAGTAGGATGAGTAGTTAAAAAATTTCTGGAGGATGGGATGACAGGGTGAATCTCACAGGCAGGAATTTTTTTCCCCTCCCATAATCCTGGGTAACCCAGGACTTTCAATTAGGGCGGATGTGCTTTGTGTTTTCACACATCAATCTTTCATTGGCCTTGTATCAATCATTCACTGGCTTGTGTAAATAACTTCTCCCAAACAATAGTCTCCTGTCAGAAACAGGCACTGTCATCTGCAAACCTGTTTGAATATTTCATTGTTACCAGATGATGCTTTTTGTTGAGGTTTTTTTGTGTATTTTCTGGATGACATGGCAATATAATCCCTGTACTCCTTGCCTTAATGAAGCTGGAAGGCCAAGGTAAAGCCAGACAGTGACTGGGGCTGTATCCTAGAAACCTTTCCTCTGTAGTCTATACAGGGAGGAACAAAGGTAGCTGCAAACAGGGAGACAGGGAGCCCTTATTCACTGCTTGTTTGGCTCCAGTCTGGTCAGATTCAAACCAGCTGATGCCAAGAGTGGCCAGAGCAATGTCAAGGTCATCCTCAATAGCCAGACATTCAGCAGACAGTGGCGGGAGCACTTACAGATGTGATATATGAGTCTTGTTTTTATCTGAAAACATTTCAAATCCTCCTGCCTGCTCCCTTGGAAGTTTGGGAGATTCATTAATTAATACATATCACAGGGAGGTACTGATAATTCTTCTTGGCCTTCACTTAAGCAGTATACTCTGATCCCATTAACTAGAAGGGCTCAGCACAAGGTCAATCTACTCGTGTGGTGTGGAGAGGGGCTTCTGGTTTTGATAGTGGAGTTCTTGGTTGGCATTGTCAAACTTGGCTAGCTGGTTTCATAAAACCAACTTACACACATACAAAGCTTACTTTGGATACCTATTCTTTCAGGAAAGTATTAATTCAAAGGTTACAGTTCAAGAAGTTTTCAGATTAGTTATTTTCTGAAGGTGCTATTGAAAGCTCTATGTGCATGGTCCCTCAGAGGCCAGATTGGCCCAAGTCTAGGTCAGCATGAATGAGAAGGGCTTATGTGGGGAGAAGCAAAGCATATAACTGAGGAGAGTCCTGGTGAAAACTGACCTACCCAACAACTTCTGAAAGGAAGGGCTGTCCAGCTGTGGGAAACTGCAGTAAGTTGGCTGATCTGAGTACTTGAAAACTAGATCTACACAGAAAGTACATCACTGATGCAGTAAACAGTAAATGCCTGTGAACTGGGATTACTCATGCCTGGCTTGGACAGTACAGCGTTTACTCAGTAAAGAAAACATGGTACCTGTAACGGAAGTGCATCTCTGATAAGGTCACCAATGAGTTTTTATTCCTAATAAAACAGATATGACCATTACTTTCTCTGATGGTAAATAGCTTCTGCAGGAACAGTGCTTACTTGACCCATGTCTTTTCAAAAGTGCATCAATAGATTAAAACTACAAATTAACACCATGTTCTTATGTTCCTGTGGTCTCAGATTTCCCCCTCAATATACACACAATAGCTCCTGCAAATGTATATTGAACTTTTTGTCTTTGTGCTCTCTCACCAGGTTTCTAAATGCTATGTTCTAACAGTAGAAAAGACTTTGAAATCAATCGCTGAAATGTAATTCAGTTTATGGTTCATAAAGGGCTTTGGGAAACCATTTTGTATAGAAAGTGTAATATAAATATAGGCACCATATTCATTCCCTTTTCTTAGTTTTGAAATTATCCTATTAAGCTGGCAAACCTGTCAAATATGTAACTTAACTTACTGAAGCCCTACCTACCAAGAGGCACTTAAGTGGATGCTTAAAATTAAGCATGTGATTTAATCCTGCCTTACACAGCTCTTAAACACAGGCATAAGTCTCACTGGAGTCAAGGCAAGCACATTAAAGCTAAGTGTATGCCAAGCACTTTGTTAAATCAAGACCTAACTTTGGTTATTTTCATATCCCCTCCTAATTCTGAAAAACAACAAGTATGCTACAAGAGGCAGTGACAACTCAACTTCTGCCCCCTTAAATAAGTTAAAAAATCATGAATCTTAAAGCAATTGCATTACCATCATACTACTTTTCGTGTATGATTAATCCAGAGTTTGATATGTCTTTCTATAGGACTAATATCTTAACAGCAAGGTAATAGGTAGTATGACATTTAATCTCTTTGATTAAATTCCATACTAAAAATGTCCCATAAATAAAAGAAACAATTGAGGCAATCATAAATTATCTTCAATGTTGCAAAGTGATGGATTTAGTGGTTACAGAGGGTAAAATCTCATGAGCTTATTAAAAGCTATAAGGGTTTTTTCCTTGCACAGCCCTAAAAGACGTTGTGGCCTACGGCAAGTTTTCTCACATTGCTTTCATTTAATCAGCTGAAACCTTAAGAGGAAATAGGACATGCTGTATATATATGCCCATTTCATTTTCCAGTAGAGATGACCAGATCCAAATAGGGTTCTTAGGTCTTAGGTGCTTTCTGTGGGCTCAGTACTATGTTCCTAATGGAAGAGAGTGTGGTTTTTGGTTAATAGCCAGAATCAAATTCTTTCAAGGTCTGAGTCCACTTTTCATCTCTGGCACTGACCTCCACTGTGACCTTGGGCAAGTCGCAGAAAGCCAAATTTTCAAGAGCTCGGTATCAACCACCAGAGCCAGCTCAAAATATATCCCACAGCCATACTGCCAAATTAATATGGTTTGGATGCAGCCCAGCAAACTGTGCTCTTCTGAATAGTTGCCTAAAAGCATCTACAAGGGAGCTGCTTATCCATCTCTCTGAAAACTACATGCAGGTGTAGTTCCCAAACCTTTCAAGGCTCCACTGTACTACTGAAATGCACCAGAAGGATTCATTTCACCCTTTCCAAAATGAGCAAGAAGTTGTACCCAGGGCTTCACTTAGTGTAAAGTGATATCATTTTCCTATTCAATCAGAAAATCCTTTTTATTGCAGTTTTTACTCTTCTGTTGAACTGTAGCAGGTAGAAAAGTTAAGTGACAAGGTCAATAAAGAGGACAAGACTTTCATCCAAGTTGCTGGGATTTCAAGGGCCATCATAAGAACTTTGCTAGCTCCTGAAATCTGTGCTGTCCCTTTGACTCCTTGCAACAAACTGTCACAGCCATGAAACCCATCCTCCAACAAGAATGACACAGATGCACAGGCTGCACTGTACCTCTACTGAGCTGCATTGTCCCCAAGGTTAAGGATGGACAAGAGGCTGCTATAGTGTCTGACAGCGCTAAGGAGAAAACAAACAAAAAAGCCCATTCATGAGATTAAGGATTCAAATTAAAGGCTTTCTGTAAAGATGCATTTTTAATATAAAAGGCTGCCAGCAGAGAAGTCCCCCATGGTGCAGTTTGTAGGATCTTGTAGGAGTTTAGTAAGATTAAGTTAATGTAAATTCCTTGAGAAGTATCTGCACAACCCACACTGAGGTTTTGCTGCACATTTCACCAGATTAAATGTTGCATTTCAGTATTAAACATTGTTCAAGTACCCATGAAAACAACAGAGCTGGAAGTGCCAGGAGCACCAGATATCCTACTGGGGAACGATGGTGGGAAGCCTTATTCCACATGGCATGGGTATTCTGCAAGAATAGGCATAAGTGGTTTTGCTGTAGGTCTTTGCCATCAGCAGAGAGAAAGAAACTCCTACTTTAACCTTGTCAAAAATAAAAAGAGATAGAAAGAAAAAAGTTACCCATACTGACCAAGAAATTTCTCTCATTTTTGTCTGAAGAGCTGCCTTCAGCCTCTGTCCCTTAAATCGTGAGAGCCCTGTTTTAGCAAAGATTCATGGAGGGCAGAAGCTTGATGACAGACCCTGATAAATCAATCAGATCTTGGATTGCTTTTTTAAAACTTCAGCCTGTTTTCCTGAAATCTGTTATTAAGCGTGCCCTGTTCTGACCAGTTCCTTTCACAATGACCTCCAACATTGTTTTGCTGGAGAAACTATAAAAGGAGAATGGGCACAGTGCCAGGGACCTTTAAAAAAATGCCTTGCAAGTAAACAGGCTACAGAGGATGGCAAGGCCTCCAGACAGTGCCAGAGACATCAGAGTGGCCCAGGACTGTGTCAAAAACACCTGTTAGTGGAGATCTGATAAAGCTTTGTGTGGATTAGAAGTGAATGCATCCCAAAGGAATCAAAAAGGGAGGAAAATCACAACTTAGCTTCCCTGTGCTTTGTTTCTTCGGGTACCACCATATTGCAACTGTTTTATCACAGACTGGTCCAGTGCGATTCTTGATTACTGCAGAAACTTCACAGCAAGCCTCTAGAAATGTGAATTCTTCCTACAACCCTGCCAAACACTTCTATCACATGTAGGTCTGAGAGTCCCAGGCTGCAGCTGGGGATGGAGATATGTTTTACATTTGGTAATGTTGATCTGTTTTACCTATTCTTACAAACTGAAGCAATGTGTGTAATGTAGGGTGTCTATTTTATCATCTTCACTCTGTTTACTTGCAGCCTGAGTTCAAAAGTCCTACCATTTAGGGTTCTTTGAAATGCCCCAGGGTGTCTAAGACATCCTTGTGGGCCTGGAAGATGTGACCCAGGACGCAAAGGTACCCAAATCCTTCAGAAGTGGCGTGTGGAGCGCAGGAGGGTAGTAAACTAGGAGATCTCCAGTGACACTTTAGGCACTTGAATCCTATTCTTACTGACTGCAGGGAGAGTTCGGACACCTAGCACACATCTGGAGACTTGCATTTAGAAACTGAATGTAGGTGCCTCTCTCTGGGAGGCTGAATCATTTTTCCCCACACAAGCTCCCCATTAGTCCCACCTATGCTTTTTCAGGTATGTTGCCAAGCTCCTAGCAGACACTGAGCTCCTTGAGAGCATTAATATTCCTGGGAAACCCATGAAAGCATGGGTTCATCAAGCAGGGAAAAAAGTCTCATTGAAACTTGGGAAGTAAACTCTTGATTTTGAAATTTGTAATTATATTTAATTTACTATGAAAGCTACCTCAAAATACAAATTCAGAAGTTGCCCCATAGGAATATTTTTTAGATTTTCACACACGTAGAAAAAAAAGAAACACTTTTCATTATGACTGAATTTGATTCAAAACTCAATTGTCCATAGCGAGAGGAAATTCATATTTTTTACCACCTCCTTTGATATTTAGGCTGATTGTGCTCCAGGCAACAACTAATAGGATTTAGGGAGAACTGGTAGCTACCAGGACAATTTCAGAAGTTTGTGACATGACCTGAAGAAATGATTGATTTGCACAATCCCTTGACAAGGAAGATATGCCATGTACAAGGAAGAAAGCAACCTGGCATCTGAGGTCAATTGACCAATGTTCCCACAGTGCAGAGATGGGGTAGGCTTAGCTGTGCAGAGCAAATGAAGCAGTTTCTTTAACAACAGGCAATCAGCCCTGTCTTCTTTGAAGCCAAGGGAATTCTTCCATTGTTTTCAATGTGTTCTGATTTATATGATAAGGAAAGTACCCATCTCAGGCAATTGAGTGCAGTTGCTCAATTCAGACTAAAGTTAAACATGTCTGACTGCTTGGAAGGTAAGAGTTTAGAGCAGAGTGAGCCAGAGGAAGAAAAAATTGATGCAACTAAGCCTTGAATTCTTTTGTTTGTTTGTTTTATTGTTGTTGTTCTATTTGCATTTGTTGTAGTTCCTTTTCTCCAAATAGACCATCATTTGCTGGTAATCATGAATTGCAGCTGTAAGTGTAGTCCTTGCAGCAAATGCAGTATTCCTTTTCCATTACTCACTTTCACTCTCCCTGTGTACCTCTTATATCTTCATGCCATATGTGTCCAGTTTTATGCCCACATGCACTTTTAACAAGTGAATTTCCAAAGTTTGTGTGGATGAGTATTTACAGGAGCTTCCTTGTTTACCCTTACTCTTTGTACATCTATTTGAGCCTGGTGCCCAAGCCTGGTGCTGAGAGCATCAGCATTCACAAACATCACTAGCAAATGAAACTGCTTAGCATCACCTTTTTTTCCCCAAAGTTTTGTTTCTGAAACATATTTAATCCAAGAAAACTGCCATAGTCATAAGGACTATCACTAGGGTCAACCTGAAGCAGAGGGTTAGTGCTTTAGCATGTAGACTCTGAGTTTGTATTGGTATTTAGGGTTGGGTTAGAGGTTATTCTTTCTAGGGTTTTAGGGCTTTTTCTTTTTCTTTCCTAAAGTACTGCAGAGGTGTATCTCAGCTCTTAAGTACTGAAGAGCTGTTCAGAGTATCAGCCTGCATATTTATTTGCTTTTTCTTCTAGAAGCCCTTTAATTTAGTTGTAGCAGATTTAGAAAATGAGCTGTAAAACAGAAATCAGAACAGGGAGTTCTGGCATTGTTGGCAGTGTCCTGCTTGAGCTGGAGGCTTGAAGAATGGGTGAAAGCCCTGGATATGCTGCCACATACATCGTTCAACAACTAAGCAGAACAAGAATTCAAAAGAGGGATTGAGCTAGAGAGAAAGCGATTTACTGGATGTATTTCAGTAGGATATAGGATTTGATAGCATCCTGGGATTGACCCCAACAGTGTAGACAGCCTTGAGGACAAACAGTATTTCTGTGTGTTTGCAAATACCCTGGAGCAGTAGACTCTAGTCACAGCCAAGGGGGTTTTTAGGGTTGACAATACATATTGATAATACTTGGCATTTATCTGCCAAGTTGAGAATTACTGGTGCTGAACTCTTTGTCTGTTTAGTTAATGAGAGAACAGAAGTAACACAATCTGATTTCCCCAGCCATTCACACCTTCTCAATGAAGCCTGTGCTTCTAATGCTCCTGGTCCCACTGCTGTGTAGGCTTTCTTTAAGCTATCAAGTTCATATGATAAATAGGTTTGAGGAAATCTCTTCATTTCAGTGGATCCCATGAGCAAAAGAAGTAGGGCTGAATAGATGAAATAAAGTATTAGTTCTGAATTATTTACTCAGCTCCACTTATTTGTTCTCATTTACTTCCTCTTTACATAAACTGGATCATTCATCTTCTCTTCCTTCCTTAAAAGATATTTCAAAAGTTTTTTAAGCACTTTGCACACATCAAATGCCGTTAGATACTACCTCCAGTGTGGCATTCCTTCAGTCAGGTAGCCTTAAATCCCTTCCTTACTCCTCATGCTTTGCAAAATAAGACACTTTTGTTCTTACATAATTATCTGGCAGAAAGATTCAGGAAAAAAAGTAGGGGGGGAAAGACACTTTAGAACTCTGAGTAGTGAATTGTTTGAGCCTTTACATCAGTTTCCTTTAACTGCTCTGTGGTTAACTTCCCAAGTTGCTTTCAGTGACTAATGCTGGATATTAGTTTAACGGGTCACAGTTACTGATTGGATCGTAAATACAGCAATCCCACCACTGATGCTTAAAAAAATCCTCGGAGCTATTCAAGAGGAAGCTAAAACTCAGCACAGCAACAAAACATAGTGTGTTTCCCTTGGCTTTCCCTTATCGAGAGAGCCTTTCCTGACCTTGCTGCATTTCCCCTGTGCTGAAAAGGGTGGTTATTCCCTCAGGAAATCCAGATGTTATAATATCTTAAGACAAATTCTATTTCCCTTTTTTTTATTGGAAGGAAGGGGAAGCAGGACTGAGGCTATCAGTGCAGGTCATTGGAATGACCTAGAATTGTTTTAGAATCATGAACTCATCAGTTTTGCCAGATGTCAGTGACATTTCTGTTGTATGGCAGTCTGGTACATTGGCCTGAATTGCTAAGGGAAGAGGCTATACGAGAGCAACTTCATTATTGGAGTGCTTTATTGAAGTCTTTGAGGGGTAACTAAGAAGCTATTTACATTGACCTTTACAGCACTGGCCTGAGGCTCACGACAACATGGTAACATTCATTGCCAGTAAAGCTCTGAAGAGATATTTCACACTGCAGGAGGTGGGAAGGAGGCATACTGTTACAGCAATGGCCTGAAAGATTTCCAGGTACAGAGATTCAGAGTGCACCAGTATCTGGGGGCTGTTTTCAGCCCTACTTGTACACCTTGCTCCTGCTCTGACTAGGTGCCAGATTGCCATGTGCTGCAATGGAGAACCTGCATATTTAAACTTTTAAGGTTGATGTTGCAGACACTTGCCATATCTCACAGTCTCCAGGACTAGGGTAGACAATTTTATGGTAAGAAAAGGAAGCATAAAGATAGGACTGAGGGCAACTGAGCCCTTCTTGCAGGCAGAGAGCAGAGACCCAACTTCCAAAGTGAGCAGAAGATCAGACCTAGGGATGTGTCAGAATAAAGCCTGACCAACTGCAGGCAAGTACATACCATGAATCAGGTCCTGAAAATCATGAGGTTTTGAAATAAGATTGGGTATTTTTATTTGCTTAACGGTTCTGACAGGCCTCCTGTTGAGCTAACACAGAAAATAAGCCTGCAGTGTCAAAGAAAATGGTGGTCCTTTTTAACCCACCAACAAGGTCATCTTGTACAGGAAGTTCACCCCTTTTTCCTGTTAAAATCACCAAATGACTATCCTTTCTCGGATTCTCTGTGGCAGGTGGGTGTTTTTTGTTCATCCTTTGCTCTTTCTATGTCACCAAAACTTTCTAGAAATGATGGTCAACATGGTCTGAGGAGAAAAATGAAAGAACTTCCCCTGCCTGTGGGATTTTCTTTGGTAGCCAGAGCACAGCACTCTCATACTAATTTTTGTTTTATTCCAGGGAGTCTGTTCTGGGAGAGGCATAGAAGGAGAGAAAAAACCTTTACCCATGTGGGTGGGAAGGAAGGAAATGTACTGAGCTGGACCTCTGTGGTTGGTCCTTGGAGTCCTGTTGCTGCATATGTAGAACTGAAAAGCCCACTTGTTCCTTCACTTGGTGGGGCCATAGTAAATCCATGGGAGGCCTCTGGAGATGTGGAAATTGGACTAGATTGCCCCCTTGCTTGCCAAGTCATCAGCTTTCTACCAGAGCTTTTCCCTTCCAAGCAGAGCCCTCCTGTGCCTGTCCCTGGGGGTTTGTCACTCCAAGACGCAGTTATTTGAACACATAGTGCCTTGGCTGGCATTTCCGTGTTTGAAATTGTTTTGCCAATTCCAGCCATACAAAAAACACACAAGTAGCTTCTGAAAGCAAATCCTTTCTGCCTTCCTTTCATTTGCATTTTACTTTGACTTGTAACTTTTATTGTATTTGATCACATTCTTACAGCTTCTTTTTACAGCTGAAAAAATGAACTTTAAAAATAAGTGAAAATCGAAGCTTTTTTGGCTCAAGAGTGGGGGCTTTAAAATAAAAGTGTTTCAAGACACAAAATCCAGAATGTGAGTAGTACCAACTGAGCTGGATATCTAATGCTCTTTCTCTCTCATTATGGGTTTGCTCAGGAGCATTCATTGTATCAATTACTTGAATTTAAATTCTACCTTAAAAAAATGTGAATTTTTAAATGAAACATAATTTCCAGGGACAGGTCTATGGCATGTGTCAGAAAGAACAAACCAGAATATGTATATTTTTACCATATTTACTGTTCTTAGAACTTTCTGGGGAGGAAAAAAGTCCTTGCCTTTCCTACCAAAGGTAGTTTTCACTCTGTGTGCAGACAGACATTGGAAGGATGCGGTGTAAAAGAAGTATGCTATCCATTTACTGTAACTGTATTTAAAGCTTTCTTATCAATACAAAATTGTAGGATGTTTTCCCATTTCAGAATCTGAGCCAGCCACATTAGCTTTCAGAGAGATTCAGATGAGTTTTCATCCCTTTTAATAGAATGAAAACTTGAGTATGATGTGAGGGGCTCAAGAACTTAAAATTAGTTCATTGTACTTTGGATGAAGCAAATTTCAGATTCAGGATGTGGCTACAATTCCAATATAGCTTGACAAAAATTTTTCATCTGAACAGAAATGTAAGACTGAAAGGAAATTCCTGGATGACAAAGTTTAGTGCCCTGCTAATACCTGCATGATACAATAAAAAAAAAAATTACTTTAAAGAGACTTTTATTAAAAATTAGATTGGTGCTTAGTAAAAAGGAAAAGACTGAAAGCTTTTAGGAACTGGCACAGATAGGCAGACAAGCCTTAAAACAGGAAAAAACAGCCTTAGTGATCTTCTGTGTGAAAACAAGGTCACAGAAGCATTGAAGGAGAGCAAGGTGAGCAGATCAGTCGCATGCCCAGCAGAAGCAGATAGGAGCTTCTGCTCTCTTTTATACTAACTGGAGAGGAATACAGGAGGTAGTATAGGGAAAGATTGTCTGCAGGGATAAAGCATCCTGTAAACCTTGTAATTCTGTGCCTCCTGTGAAGTATGCCAGAACCGCAGCAGAAGCAGCACAACCCAGAATTGATTGACACTTTGCCAAGGAAAGGCGCAAGCACAGCAATGAAAGGGTTGCCATCCATTCCTCATGCCTCAAATGTCACACAGAGATAAAGGTTACCACGAGTAACAAGTCTCATTTCCCAGGGAGAGAGCATGCAGCACCATGGCTCTTCACATATGAAAAGTGGTAGTGGAGCAGTGAGCTGGGTACACACAAGGGCTTTGAGATTAGCAACAACAACAGAGTTGACTTCCCTGCTGTCACAGTGCCAGTTGTAGAAGTTGCATGCTGTTCCTAACTAATCTCTCAGTAAATTTTCAGGAACACGGAAAATTTTTGAATCTTTGAATACTTTTTGAAAAATGATGCACCTACAAACAGCAGCCCTTGCTGTGTCACTTCATGGTGCCTTGATCATGCATCAGGACCAAAAATAGTAGTGGCTTTGCTTTGGGGCTAGGAAAGTTTCTGAAGTCATAAGTGCGATGGAGCCCAGCTTTCCTGGGGATGGCTGAACACCTGCCTGTCCATAGGAAGTGGAGAATGAATTTCTTGTTTTGCTGTGCTTGTGTGTTTGGCTTTTGCTTTACCTAATAAACTGTCAACCCAGTAGCTTTCTCACTTTTCCAGTTCTGTTCCCCATCCCACTGTGGTGCTTAGTTACCAACAGGAATTAAAACCATGAAAAATACCTACCCTTCATTCCCTTCTTCCTTCTGCCTTTTTGTCTGTCTACCTATTAATAGAATGATAGGCTTAGTGTAATGTTTGATTGACTGCTGGTTGTCAATCAAACCTTGCTGCTTTAACCACCAGTCATCTGGGTAGCAAATTCTCTCATAAGTAGGAGGTGTAACAATTCAGCCTCCAAGGATTTGTCCTTATGGAAGAGGGGACAAAATTGTTACTTCTGATTGAAGTCCTACTTTTAAATCCAGAATATCCCTGTTGGCCACTTGTGATGTGCAGTACATAGCAGCCAATGCTCCCCACCTCTCCAACAGGCTTAGTGGTATTCTTCCTTTCTCAGTTAGGAAGATTGAATTTCTTTCTGGTTGTTATTAGCTTTATCCCCTCAGTAGCCTAATAAACTCTGCAGCTGAAGCAGGGGAGGGAAGCAGGCTGTTTTCTCAGCCTTGGCCGCTCGGCAGGAGGCTGCAGTCGCATTCCTGTGTGCGTTGTGCCATCGTGCGGTGATGCTGCCGCACTGCCAGCGGCTCCGCATCCCTGGGACCTGCGCTGATCCCAGCCCGGCCAAACAGCTAATCACCCATCAGTAGCGCCTTCGAGCCTGCCTGCAGCCCTGAGAGCGGCTGCAGCCTCCAAAGTTTCCCATGGAGCGCCGCATTAAAAGCTCTTCCAGAGAAATTAGCTAGGGGTCAAGGAAGACTTGCTAAAAGTCTTGCGCCTGTTCTGAGTCCCAGAGGAAGCAAAAACACCAAATGGGGATTCATTTTTGTTCTACAGAGCTGTCTTGATTTGGGAAAGAAACAAGGAAACTGTATTGTTTTTTAAATATTCATTACCACTGTCAGTGATCAGCTTTTGTCAGGTCTGTTGACAGCTCTCAGGGATGTAGGGCAATATTTTGCACAGTTGTCTCGTGTGCTCTGGCTTATGCTAAGTTCTGGAAAACTTCATCTACTGATTCTTACTGTTTAAGTAATGGCAATGTTAGTAAGGATAAAGACTGTAGAAAATATGTGTCTAATGGCATTCTAAGATATTTTTTGAATTGCATCATGTTTTCCAGTAGACTCCACCGTGGAATAATCTGTCTCATAGACTTGAACCTGCACAGTTTGTCTCGGTTTTCTGTAGAAGTGAAGTTTGCAGGACTGCAAATATCTGTACCATTATTTCCTTCAGTCTGAATTTGTTTGACACACTAGGAGTTTCAAAGACCTGAAATTCCCATACATTTTGCAAAAATAAGAAAAGATCAGAGAGAGTCTAGTGGAGCTTTTACCCAGAATAAAGAGTGGAGCATAAACTGACCCTTGATTAGACATCAAAGTATGCACTTGGGAAAGCAGCTGGAAGACATAAGTCCACAGAATCATCATCTCCTTTTGATGTGCTACTTGCAAAATGACATGTTATTCTTCCCTATGCATGCTAGAGTATAGGAACATAACAGACAAAGCAACATAAAGTGAACATCACAGGTGGTTCTCACACTGGTGCAATTTCCTAACGAGTCATTTTATAAGGTCATGACAATGCTCTGAAATTGTTAAAATGGCATCTAGGCTGCCTTTTTGATCTACAGGATTCCATTATCATTCCTTTTACAGTTTATTGTAGCAAGAAAGCACAGACCCTGAAAATCTATAATCCAATATTTGTTTCTCAGGAATATTTATAATCTTATAAACATACAAAGAAGGAACTCTTCCAGACAATTAATTTGTACTATAAAATTATTTTGTGTAAGGCCAAATACAGATATTCATGTTCCTAATGAAGAACGGTCTTCTGAGTGAGTTGCCACAGTCAAGCCAGCAAAACAATTTTAGAACAAAATTACCTATTACCTATAGGTAGTAGGGGAATTTTTAAATCAATTCAGAAAAAAAATCCAAAAACAAGGGCATGAAGAAACCCACATACCAGAAAGAGGTGACACATTACCAAAAGATGGAAAAGGAGCATTCTGCATTGCTTTGATTAGTCTTTGTTTATATTCAACTCTTTTGAACCATTGGTTTGTGAGCCATGATGTAACAGCAAGAATGTGCCCACACTATATGCAAGCCAAAATATGTTACAACTATACAGCCATACCTACTCCTCTTGGTTCCTTTCAACTCTTCCTTACTGCAAGAATTGTCCTTATGAAGTTTTTCTTAGAGTCTCTGTTCTCTTTTTATTTTTCCAAGTGACAAGGGGCTAAGGTTTTCATGCCAAATAGCAATTCAATCAAATCCATCTTAACTACTTTTCACTTTTGTTTTATTTCATCTTCTCAATTTCATCTGCCTTTGGCTCCCTGAAACAATTCAGCTTAGCTTGAAGATTTTTTCTTATTATTAATACAATGGCTCATTAGATTAATCTCTGCTTAAAATTCATGTCCTTCGCTCTCACCTCTGAGAGACAACCATTGAAAAGCAGCTTCCTCTGATGTGTATTTACTGGCTGCTGAAGGTCACTTTCTGAAAAAACCATTTCCTTCCCCAAAAGTGTAAAGATTCAGGATGGATGGATGATAATCCATATCCTGTCCTCCTCCTTGATAGCTTGTTATTTTAGGTTTGAGGGTTTGGGATTTTTTTAATCAAAGGAGATTTAGAAATGCTTGCAGGAATTCAGTGTTTGTTATTCAAACTCTGTGTGCCACTGTGTCTTGACAAAGCAGCTGTGCTCTGAAAATGATGACATTTCTACCCCCCTGGGCTAGAAAAGGAAACTTTTGTCCAGGCTCCAAAGATCTCTAGTGACATTAAAAGAGATTTTCATGAAGTGAAAGGCAAACACCATTAAAAGCTGTAATTTTTGCTCTTAAGAAAT
Source organism: Corapipo altera (assembly GCF_003945725.1). NCBI lineage: Eukaryota > Metazoa > Chordata > Aves > Passeriformes > Pipridae > Corapipo > Corapipo altera. The sequence goes on from NW_020884877.1 coordinate 22,003,226, forward strand.
TATGCATATTTAACCAGATGTCTTTGAACTCATGCCACCTACGTAAAAAACAAACAGCTTTTTTGAGAATTTGAGGATTATTTTACATGAGAATTTAATTTGTTTAAAAGGAAATGAATATGGATGAGGATATTTGAATAGTTTCAGTGTGTTTGTCAGTCACAATTGCCAAGCCGGGAGTAATCTTGGTGATTAGTAAGGGTAGTGATAAAAAATATGCTTGTATCCAATATGCCTCCTGATTGGCAGTTTATTGCTCTTAGAGGACCAGATGTCAAAAGCCATATGCTAATATTCAGCACAGAACAATCCTCTGGTTTATGCTTTAAAATGCACCATCATCATATGTTAATATTCAGCACAGAACAATCCTCTGGTTTATGCTTTAAAATGCACCATCGTTGTCACTGCTGAGCAGTGAGGGAACAGCAGCCCAGAAAAGACAAGAGCCCTTTCAGGCAAAAGGAGCATTTGTTGCAGCAGTTGGCAGAGGGGGAGTGGGGGCTGCTGGGGCTGTTTCAGGCTCTGCTGCTGAATCCTGGCATCTTATGGCAACAATCAGGGACAGGGACATGCAATATTTTACCCGAACTGCACTACACACTTATTTAAACTAGGAATTATTTTCTCTTTATACAGCATCTGGCGTAGTGTGGTTCTGCCTCATTACAGGAGGTGCAACAATGGAGTTACTAAATCAAACTTAAAAGTGCATTACATGAGAAGTGCATTAAAAAAAAAATGTGGATATTAATGACTTAAAATGTCTTGTGTTTATATAGGATTTGAGTTCACAATCTTCTTGAGCTGGGGAAGTTTACATTTTACTGGAATTATGAGTTCTGAATACAGAATTAACCATGAAAAACAAAATCTCTATTAGCTTGTTTTTTTAAAGGTGGTAGTACAAGCAAAAAGAAAACAAACATGGAGGGGAAAATAAGCTCTTGAGCTATTCACTGACATAAAAACAAAGCCAACTTCTGCCTGCTGTTAAACCTTCCAGCCCCAAAAATCAAAGTGATATGAGGTTAGACTGAAGGCAACACTAGGATCAGTTTATTCTGGTGCAATTTTCCATGCGCCACATATATTAATCATAACAATTACAAGTAATGTAAGCCATAATGCCAAGGAATTAATTGACAAAGCCCATCAGCATTTGCTTTCCACCTGATCAGACCAAAGGGGCAGCAATGGGCAGTTTTCTTTCACTACAAACCAGGCTGTAGCAATGCAGAGAACTAACAAGATTTCCAGTTTCCAGCTACTGCCAGCAATAAGCAAATCCACCAAGCTGTTATTAAAGGCAATGGTGTTCTGCAACACACTGCTTCAATTTCCTTAGGATTATTGCAAAGTTTCAAGTCCTTCTGATTTGATAGTTTCTGAAGAAAAAACTTCTATTTCAAAGATCAGTTGAGTTGAACTGCATTCACAGTAGCTGTTCTTAAAGGTTGTTATCCTAATTTTGCATCCCATTCTCTTGTACAGAGACTGAAATGAGCACAATTTTGTACTTGCATAATTTCATCTCCACATGCATCTACAGCAATAGTATAAATGGAAAGTGTCTCTTTGATTCATCTCCATTCCAGGCTCTGTTTTGATGCAAGACAAGAATAAAAGTCTTACACAAAAGATCACATGAGGGTTTTTTTAAGGAGAATACTTGGGTTTCAGTGTGTCGAAGCTTGAATTTCAAACTTTTGGGAAGTTGGTCTGGAATACGTTTAAATTGCAGGAGAAGATACGCAGTGATAATCCTGCTCTTGTACAGATGTACACTTGGCATGACCTTCTCCTTTACTCTAGGGCTTTGCCTCTGAAGGGGAGCTGACAATATGCTCTGGGTAAAGGAAATATTAATCCAGGCCTTATGCTATTCCACTCTCTTTTTTTTTTTCTCAAAGCAGCAATATAGTGAGGTCATATGCTTATCCATAATGCTTCTCTCATTTGCACCATCTAATGAAATTATTTTCCCGAGTTGTGTAATCCCACACTAATTAAAGAGGGCTTAATAGACCATTACATCTCCATTAGCATCACCTTGTGTTCCTCTTGAGGGATGTCATACACAGGGAGGACTTCACAGAAAGGAGATCTATGGGGGCAAACAATCTTCAGGAGGCAAATGGCCCTGTGTATCTGTAGGAGACAGTGCTTGAGGATAAAGGTGCATGTTATAAGCTCACAGTCCTTAGTACATAGATTATGCTTGTCTTATTATTGTTTTTCCCTTTTTGTTTTTAGCTTTGTTGGCAGATAATGTTGGCAGAACATGTCAGAACATGTCCCTTTTTATAGTAAGATAAAGAAAAATTGCAGACTGTTCTATCAGGGAATGCTGTTCAGGTGGAGGTATTTTACAGGACTTTGAGCCAGAGCTGGTTTGGAGCTTGTCAGCTGGGAAATGCAGGCAGAGTTGGTATGTAAATGCTGTGCCCCAGACTATTGATGTGCCCTGTAACACCTTGGCTTTAACGTACTTCTTGAGAGCTTGTTTAATATTTCACTAAAAGCTTTGAGAAGGTGAAACTTCATTAAATTTCAGAAAGACTTGCCTGCTGTCTTAAGCTGGTGAGCAGAATGTGCTCTGGGATGCTGAGGTGATTTGTAAAAACTGGTCTTGTGCTGCTTGAATTTTCCCAATGTTTTTCAGTCTGGTAGTTTTATTAACTGCTTTTCTAGTACTGTATTATAAATCCATTAATTGATTTGGTTCTGGCTGTAATATTGACTTGATGAGTGGTGTTTCACAGTCCTGGTTTTTAAGAATAGTAATTAAAGAGTTAATTGAAAAGACTAAAAAACTGCAGTGGTTTGTTTATGGGCAGTCAAACTTTTGTAAAGGATCTAGGCTAAAAAAGGTTTTTTAATAAGTAGAACCACTTGTACTTTTTTGTTTTGTTTTGCAAGAGGGGGTGAAAAATCAGCCAGGGTGAAACTTCACAATGCTTTCTCTGTCACATAAACAATAAATGCTGAAGCCTTGTCCTATGTATTACTAGTCCCTTAAAATTATTTATGATTAGGACAAGATCTACATGGACACATATATTTTTCTCATGTACTTTGGCAAGGTGATCAAAATCAATGACTTAAAAAGTCTGGAGCATTTTATCTCAGAAGAGCCATGTCCCTGAAAGAGGTTTACAAAGTCACAATTTTGCCGTGAATCATAACTGATTAGCAGCTTTAAACACCAAAATATTTCTAAGAATCTAGCTGAAAATCATGAACCGTCAAGATCTAAAGGGCTGTGGGACTTCTGAATTGTCCTAGATTGGATCAAACGTTTTTAAGAGGTAGGAATACAGGAAACCATAACTGCACACAGATCATTATCTCTAGAGATTTTAATTAATTTCTGCCTGCTAAAAATCACTTGACTTTGGACTTCACAAAGATGAAACTTTCCTTCATTTGTTACAACACCATATATTCTGCAGCGTTAGCACTAATATAATAGACATGGTTTGTTTTTTCAGCGTATATTCTAGGAGGTCATCTAATTTTAAAGTTTCTGATGACTCCAAATATAATGATTCTGGGGAGAAAAATCTCTCAGGTTTGGGTCAATGAATCTTACCAAGTAATACAGATGCTACAAGTCGCAGTCTTCTAAGCCCTTAATTTAAAATTCTTTTGAAGCTCACATTTTACGTCTGAGTCACCTTGCTAGCAGGTGCACCTGGTGGAGGGAAGATGGTGCTCTCAGGGGGGTTATTCAGGCTCTGTTTGTTAAGCTGACTTAGAATGGTATGGCTGAGACTTTCTATAATTATTTGAAACCCCGTTCTTTATTCTGGCTCAACCCACAGATAAACTCAGAGCACATTTGATCATCAGAAGGCTGACTTGTGTCACTTTGGGGAGCCCAAAGATTACTTTTTGAGAGGGAACTGGGGAATCCCTCTTGCTGGAAGAGGGTCTGGGTAGGACATCACCTGCAGATGCTCCAAGGATGCCCAGGCTCCTGTGTGAAACAGCAGCGAGTGAAGACAAATGACTCTGGGCAGGGCAGATGCTGAGGTTTGCCTGCTTTCATAATGTGGCTTTTGCAACTGACAGCAGCATTCTGGTGTTCTAAGGAATGCCTGCCCAGGGTAAAACCGCAAGTGTACCTGGGTATTGCTAGGCCTGCCTTCTGAATGGGTTGTTCTCAAAAATCAACTCAGGCTGGACAGGATGTGGTCTCACCATTTTCCTGACACCCTGGTGGATTTTCACCTCAAGGATGTATTTCCTGATCCTAACATCACTTGTTGTGATGCAGCTGGCATCTTGGCCTATTTTGTGTCCTCTCTCAATCACAGGGGAGAAGCAGATGGAAGCTTTGGGCTTCTTCGCTTTTTAGATATAGTATGTTAAGAACATAATGGCTTCTGTAGCCAAGAGTGGCTCCTAGCCAGGCCAGAGGACAAAACACCTGTTTGCACCATATGTGAGCCAAGTGCTAAGCTTTAAGAAATGTCTAATATTTCAAAGTAGGGGTGTATGAAGAGTTTGTCTGTAATCTGTGAGAAAGGTGTGGTAAGATGTTCAGCTGCAGGTAGGGCCTGCGTGTAAGAGGAGGTGGTGAGAGCAGGCTGCTATAGGTGGCTCTTCTGTGCTTGCTTCTCCCCCGGTACTACACAGAGACCCTTGGCAAATCAGGGCAGCACTTCTGTCCCTCTCTTGTTACATATATTTATATCCAAATGTGTCAGAAACTCAAACCCTTTCAATTTTCTTCTTTTGCTGAATTTATCAGCTGGCCTCCTACTCTGTGTATCCTAATTGTGACAGCAATTTTTTAAAATTGGAGGAAGAAGTACACAGTTTATCAGCTCATTCATTTTGATTTCTCCGAAGTATTACTGTAGACAATATTTTCCCAATCATAGCCCTTCAGAGGCTAAAGAAAAGTTAGAAGCATAGAAATATCACTCAACTGAGCTCAACTGAATTACTTGTGCTAAAATAGCCCCATGCTCCTGCAGGCTATTGTGAATCATTACACTTCCATCTTTAATTTAGGAGTGCAAGTACTTTTTTCATCTCTCAAGCCCTGCAAAGTTGTTTCTAAGGTAATTCCTGCAGCTTTTGGACAGTCCAAATTGACCCAGACTCAGAGCAGTCTTGAAATCCTTTACAGGTCTCCTCGACATCTGCTGCTCCCAAAATGACTGGAGTGGCCATCTGTCATTTTTAAGCCTTCAAATGTCAAATAGGCAGAATGAAAACAATGGGGAAAAGGCTGTTAACTCTTCCCAGCTGTATCTGTTGTCTGAGTGAAAAATGACCTTTTCCTACTTTTCTTATCTGTGGTGTCCTTGGACTCCCTGTTCTTCTGGATCTTCTGCCTCTCAGCCGTCCCAGGTGTGCTCACAGCAGAGTTGCCTGCTCCTCTTCCTAGATTCTTCTCCCCTCTTAAGGGAAGAATAGGGAGCTGAGTAGACAAAGGATTAAATTTTAGTGCTTTCTGATGCCAGAAGTTTTCTCTAGCTCCAGATAGGCTGTTTCCATCCTGGCTGAGAAGTGCTTGAATGTGAAGCACACACACATTAGGTGGTGCTAAACTCTAATAAATGCAAGCAAAGTGATCTCTGGAGGTGTTACCCATCTCACTTGCTGCCACTTGGCAAGGCTCCACACTCATCTTCATGCTCTGAATGTTGCCCTGCACAGCACCGATAGCCAGTTCAGAGGCTTGCCAGTTTGCAACTAAAGCTGCCATCAAATAATTCTAGATAAAAACTTTCCTGAGTACTTGTTTTCTTTTTCAAAAAACTACACCAAATATTATCATTATATTATATTATATTATATTATATTATATTATATTATATTATAT